>NW_009612947.1:276258-437646 GCF_000690535.1 Cariama cristata | reverse complement strand
TTTTTTTTTTTTTTTCTCCTTAAAGGTCTTAAACTCAGCTGTAAGAGTTCACTCCAGGCACAAACTTGGCTAAAAAGCAGTTTATCTGTTGTTTAAAATACTTTGGATCATTTCTGCATTCTAGCTGCCTTCTGAGAACTTCCCGGGGCAAGGCTGGGGCTTTCCTTCAGTGAATGCTTTCTGCCACACTGAACAGATCCTTTTAGCCCTTTAGGCAGTGTGCCTTTATCACAGGGTGCGTGTCTGGCTGGGAGTGTTTATATACACCTCTTGGTTGAAAATACCCACCACGCTAATACCTAGAATCCAAGAGAGTCTGACTCGAAAGACAGCTCACATTACACCAAATTGGCATTGTGAAATCCCATGCAGAGATATCCAAGCCAGCTCAGACACTGACAGTAGATCTAGCATGGATTTCATCCTGGATCGATACTTTCCATATGTCTACAGCCAATTACCACAGGTAAAAGGTCATATTAATGCAGCTCTGCAATGTTGAGCTCATTTAGCACTAGCCTGAGTTCCTGCACAACCTGCCGTGCAGTGATTGATTTCAAGAGGGGGCCCAGTAATGGTTACCAACATAATAAAAATAGAAAAAAGAACAGTCATAACCCCATAGTGCAAAAACCTCTCCCATAGATTAAAATCAGAGACCTCAGCCTCTGGCAGCAGGATTGCCGCAGTGCCACACGAGTAGGCAGCAAGGCAAGATGGTCACTAAGGATGCTCGCACCGGAGTCACCCAGCTGACCCTCTCTGACCGCATCCCTCCCACGGGCCAGGGGCTCACCCAGAAATCAAGCCCCTTGCCTGATGGAAACACTGCTGCCTCGATTGCCTGAATGATCACACTGTAGGGAAGATTG
Organism: Cariama cristata; assembly: GCF_000690535.1. Classification (NCBI taxonomy): domain Eukaryota; kingdom Metazoa; phylum Chordata; class Aves; order Cariamiformes; family Cariamidae; genus Cariama; species Cariama cristata. The sequence continues at coordinate 436,774 of NW_009612947.1, read as the reverse complement.
AGCTAAAATGTTCAGAGTAAGGTCTTTGCTCGCCTAAAAGATAAAAGCTATATCAAGTGATAATCTAGACGATGGGTCCATCCAGCCTGCTGTTTCTTTCCAACAGTGGCCTTTACCAGATGATGAAGGAAAAGCATTAAAAAAATATTTACCCAGAATACATTTTCAGCTACTGACAATGCTGGACTTTCCTGAGTCAGAGATACTTTTTTTTTTTTTTTTTCATTGAAGAACTCCAGGTAGATTCTTCTACCACAAATTTAAGTGCTTTCGAAACCCACATAAACTTCTGGCATCCACATTGTTCTCTGTCAATGAATTCCATGTCTTTGCTACCAGTTAAATAAATATCTCCTTATGGATATTTCAACCTGCTGCTTATTGGTTTCATTTGATGCGCACAAATCTTTTCATTAAAAGAGATGGCAAACATTGCTCCCTGGTCATTCTGTTTCTCTCCTGTAGTTAGGAAACAGGACACAATCTCTTACATCTTGTAACTGATTTTTCATCATAAGAAAAAAGGCCCTGCTAGACAAACTCTTCAAGCCAAAGGCTTATAACTGTGAACTACTGGTAACACTGATTTAATTTCAGAGATGGAAACACCACCACCCATCTTTCTATCCATCTGAATGCCTCTTGACTGTAACACCTACAGTTTTATAACTGAACTCTGAAAAAAAATACAGTTCAGGTTGAAGTTGTTTTTATTATGTTTCTTTCTTGACAAAAATGACATTGGTTTATGCTGAATAATTTCTCCAGTCAAGTCAAAAATAAATTTCATTCTAACACGCTTTGCATTAAAATAAAATTGAATGAAATAAAATGTTAGACAGTCAGGGAAACAAAAATCAAAACAACAATCTGCTGTCTTATTATCCAATATCATCTCCCAGAAAAACACTTTAACTGCCTCTGCTTCCATCACTGAAGCTGTTGCACTTTGTATAACGTAATGCTCTTCTTAAATTGCAGTCAAAATCTCCCATTATTCAGGAAAGCATCCTCAATCACAAGACTAGAAAGAAATTCTGCCTCTTGCTTTGACTTCATGAAATCTTTAAATATATTACAGGAATTGTAACAGCAATAGAAACTAACGCAGGTGCATGTAAGATTGCCGCTGAGCAGTGCTCAGGACATCCATAGAGAGGGGACCTTGGCCCACAACCTCTACCTCATTCTCCAAAGAGCACACTTGGTTGCTCTGGCCCAATTAACCTTTATTTGTCTTTGAGGAAGTGAAACAACTTTGGAAGGAAAGAATAAAACGCATTGATTTCATAGCCCCTCCAGTTTAATGGTCTGATTACTCCTCTGGAAGATGTGAGCTTCATGTTCCCAGAGAGAGAAGGATGGTGAATGCAAGTTTCCCTTCAGAGGTGAGCTGAAAGGTGATTTTGCCACTACTTTCATGAATGAAGGAAGCCCTGATTTACTCTTTTCCCTTTGCCACTGAAAAGCAATTTGGACCTCATTTTGTATCAAAAAAATGTTTGCTCAGCTTTAGCATAATATTGTGAAGTCTTTTTAGACCTGAAATTTGTAGATAGCAAATTTTTATGCAGCGATGCAGCCAGTACTCTGTTGAGAAATGCTGACAGGGCAAGGGAGACTTAAAAAATAGCTTATTTAAACAATTATAAGCCAAATAAAGAAACTGTATAATTTAAATAACTTGCCACGTATATTGAAAAGTTTAAAAAGTTTACTACTGCCAAATGCACTAAGCATTTATATTCAAAAAAATCTTGATAAGCAGTCAATCTGAGGCAAATTTTAGCTGCAGGAGTGAAAGTTACCAAAATTTAAAAACTTATACTTGTTTCAAAATCAATTACTTGACCTTATTATTATTATTATTTAAAGCTATATAAAAGTTGAAGTTTCATAAACTATATGAATGCTCACTGCATAGTATTGACTTGATATGACTTAAAATTTAGTCCTGATGACCTCATGCAACATGATCAATAATATCCAGGAGCTAAAAATGGTGGTAAATTCCGTATCAACTCCAAATACCATTCTCTATATCTTCACCTTAGGAAAAAAAAAAAACAAACACACACACACAGTTAAAATTTCTCACATATCTACTTGAAGGTTGTGCCAACAACATCACTACGATAAAATGCTATTCTTTTAGTCTCTGATAAAATTCAGAGAGGTTAAGGATGTTTCACAGACAAACCCAATGCAGAGTGAGGAGAGAAGCAAAACCCCACTTGGTTTCATGCCTCCCAGAAGAGCCACATCTCCTTACACACACTTTGAGAACGGGAAGTAGTTATTAGGTAATGGTAGTTCATCTCATAGGGTGTAGCTATATGGGGTTGAGGGAGGAGTAGCTGACACCCATTCCATTTGCACACAGACTCAAACAGAAACTTTTAGCAAAGTCAAGTTTAAGTACAACTACAACAGGAGGACCTCTCTTTTTTTTTTTTTTTTTTTTTTTTTTCTTCTTCATCACAAACATCCTGAAAACAGAATGATACCCTGTCACTGTATAATGCTTTGGGAGGTACAGCTGTTCTAAATCATTTACAACGAAATTATTTTCTGTGACATCAAGCCTTCAGTTGTTGCTTGGCTAGCATAGCTCAAGGCAAATTAACTCTTTTGCCAGGTAAGCCACACCTATAGTAAATTTTGTACAGAGTTTATGATCTTTCACACACTATTCCTTTTAAAATGCCCCCTGCATAAACTGGCTCCTCTGCCCCAGCATAAGTCACATCCTCTTGAAGCAGAATTAGGGCCTATGATACACAAACCTATGTCAAGATAAAGTTGGTGGGTTGGGGATGAGCCTTTCCCTTTACCAAACACACTAGCATAAAAGACAAATCAAAATAATTCTCCACCCATAAAAGACCATTTTGTACTTATCAGACCTGAGAATCCCACCTTAACTTACTGGAAATGAAGTTTGACTTTACTAAAAACAACAGATTTGAAATTGTGCAGAACAAACACAAGCGTGAGGTGATTCAGGGCAGTCACTCTACCAGGTAAGAGTCAGCAGTCACCGGTCAAATGCCCGGTTAGTGATTTATCGGCCGGTAGGCCCAACCAGCCCACAGTTTTGTTTAAATGTTTGTGTTTGATTGTGAGCTCATGACAGTGAGGGGAGGCAGAGGAAGCCGAGTTCAGTTAGGCATAGGCAGGAGAGGCCAGGAAGGGGAGGGGGAATGCGGGGGGGCAGCAGGGTGGGCAGGACGCTGGGGCTGGCAGGGGCTCCAGAACGGTTTCCTGAAACAGGCTCTCAAACTTGTGTCAAATTTTCTTTATTAACCTCTTTCGCGAGGTCTATAGGAGCTATTGTTTCCTTTTTCTATCCCCCCTCACCCACAGTTAAGTTGCCTCTCCCACCCTGCATTTCTTCTCCCTCAGCATTTCTCATCTGGCTCAATCCTCAGCTTTGGTATCCTTTGCTCTTACCACATTTTTCCATTCCTCCGTCCGTTCTCTAACTCCCCAGTTATCCTCAGTCTCTCTGCGTCTCGTCTCTTGCCACTGCCATGTACGATGTTTTCCTTCTGAAACTACTCCCACTAGCATCCGAGCACTGAAACTCCCAGCGCATCCAGCCTCTGTCAGCTTGATCTGGGCGGCTCTGGCAGCCGGCGGAGGTTGCAGCCTCTAATGGTGGCCAGAAGGAAAACTTCTGCTCACAGAACAAGTATTCACGTCTGCCCTTCAAATCCAGAGGCCAAAGCAGGACAGTGGAGAGGCAAAGAATGAGAAAAAGGAGGTGTAGGTAGCTGTGGGTGTTGTGAGCGGAAGGTGTTGGGATAAAGTAAGGGGAAAGAAAAACAAAACCTTGTAAAGTCTGAGATGAATGAAGGCACCAGGAAGCTGCAAAGCTCCTCCCAGCTGCAGGGCTGCTCTGCCGGTAGTGGAAGATGCCCCAGGCCAGGCTCCGTAGGTGTGGCAGAGGGCAGGGATGGCTTCGCAGTCCTGACTTACCCTCCGAGCCCTCTGGTTTATCTGGCTCCAGCGCCATGCGGGGCCTTCGAGGCCCCGAGCCTGGAGGAAGAGCAGCTGCCTTGGCCTGGCCTCCGCGAGTCCAGCCTGGGGAAGGACGAGGCGCTTCCCTGGGACTGAGGTGTGCTTTGCATGCTAAATACACCAAACTACTCGGTTGTTCCTCACCCGTGGTTAGAATCCTCCCAACTGACACTAGCGCTGTCTGAAACGTATTCAGGTTTGTGCAGGAAAACCAGTTACAACAGATAACCCAGAAGGCAATTCCAGATTCGGTGTTTTTACAAGCACTTTTCATCTGGGGCTTTCAAAGTACTTTGCAAATATGAACTCGTTAAAGCTTCACAACAACCCCCATGAGGCAAAGATAATGATCACCATACCCATTTTACGAATGGGGAAACTTTAGCACAAAAGAAAAAAAGTATTGCCACAGATCAGGCATAGCAAGTTGAGAACAAAACTAAGCAGTCCTGCCTTCCAGGCGCTTGCACTAACAAGTAGAAAACCCTCCTTTCCGCTTGGGTTTGATTGAGAATAGCTATTCCAAACAAAGGTGTAGCGTTAAAAATAATAAAGGAGGAGAAAACATGTAGTTCAAGTTCAGTAAGAAACTTCAGCAGCTTCAGAGCATCAGTACCATTAGGCTACACACTTAACATAGAGTTAGCTGCAACTTTGAGTAGAATGCAAATAGGTAAGCAGAAAAAAAAAAAAAAGCTTGCTTTTTTGATGAGTAACATGCAGAATGGTATGATGTAAGCAACACATCCAAACAAAGTACTCACACGTCTTGCAAGTTTGATATTAAAACTCACATGCCATGGGGAAATAAGTTTAAAACCCCTGCTCTAAAATCTGCAGTAAAAGTAGTCTAAGGAATGTGACACAATGATGAGGTACTGTCAGGAAATATGGTTTGGCTAAAATCTGAAAGTCCAAAGTGTTTATTCAAACCACAGCCAAGAGTTTTGACAGCGTACGAACAGACTGTCTCACTGCGTGTTAGTGGTTTTGGCTGTCAGAAGCAAAAAGTTGACCAAGTTTTTTCTTAAAAGTTTTAGAATCAGATCTTTGCTGATTATAAGGAACTTAATTTTTTTTATGATGGCTTAAGTCAGTTTCTTTTTCATCGAATATATTATTTTCAGGTTCAGTGGGAATTGGAAGAAATTAAGAATTCAGCAGTACCTCAGAGGGTTACACCTGTTGAGTGCAGGAACAGATGTGAAATATTTTTTCCTTGACTAGTGCTAGGCTCCATAGAGGGCTGATGATTTCTAAGGTATGTAACCACAGAAGGCTTCTTGCTCCAGATGAGTTATCACTGAGCTATTTCAATTCATAGCTTCAGTAGCAGTGTAAACATGTTGATGAAATAATCACTTGGATTTGGCTGCATGGTGCTGTTCTGCTGCTGCAGCACTCTGGGGCAATTGTAATTTCAGGCAGGATGGGTACTAAAGGAGCTCTTGGGAGAGAGCCCTGTTAACCAGTTCAGTACCATCACATGAAATATTTAGCGCCATGGGCATTATATACCTGCAGTGTACCTAAAGTCCTGATAACGTACTACTTTGCTCAAGTGTTAGTGGCAAGTAGTGCTTCCAATTAGTGGAAAACAGCTCAGAAACGTATGGGGGAAGAAACTGATCCTTTGTCCTTCATGTTACAAAAGAAAACTTCTACAAAAACGTCCATTGCTGCTGTCTATAAAGAGACCCCTAAAATTCACCAAATATCACAAGCCAGAGAGGTACCTTTTTCTTCCCATTAAATTCTATTCTCTTTACCTGAGAATTCAGCTGTTAAAACATAATTTCCCTTGCCTTTCTTGCACCGCTTGAGAATTTTTACAGCCTACCAAATTATTTTCAAAATAGGGAAAGGAGAAATATAATCAAATTCAGAGACACACTGGGGCTGTGCAATACAAAGTAACGAATGCAAACTTCTCATAGGAAAAAGGAGAAAAAGAAGGATTCAGCTAAAGAAAAGTGAAGTGGTGAAGGCAACAGAGAAGAGAATTACTTGGTAACATATTCCATTGATGAAAAGACTTAAGGTGATAATTTAAAAAAATTATACAATTAAAAATTATAAAAAGACATATAAGCTGATAATTTAAACTTTGAGCCATGGTATGACATGTTCAACTTTAAAAATAATGTATGAAAAATCAGATTTTGATTTTTTGACCTGCCTTTTTTCATGTAGCTCCCCTGTGGTAATTCTGTCTTTTTTTGATCCGCAGTAGCTCAAAAAATGATACGCACAGATACACAGACAAACAGAGTTAATAACATCAAACTTCCTAACACAAACCAGGACAGAGTAAGCAGTCAGTAATTCACCATCTAATTTATGACTGTCTGCAAAGCAAGTATGTTTTGCCTAATGGGGTGAATGTCTCTTTATTAACTTACTACTAAATTATGTACTGAACTAATAGCATTGTCAGAGACCTGTAAACAGTGGAGATATGAATCAGTGTTTTGTGGCAGTGCTGTAATTATAATAACATCCTGGATAAGCTGTATGCCACTGCAACGCACATAGACCTGGTACTGATAGGCTTAATACAAGATCAAAAGTTAACAAACAGGGACTTAGTGAATCACAAAGCAGACACACTTCTGTTTTGATATATAATGATGGTCAAATAAAGCCAGTTGCCCAAACTGGATTAGAGACACGACACACTTGTAAAGAACATGATCTCTCCTGGGAATAGCTCTTCACATTAATCTGAAAAAGCTCCCAGTTTTTTCCTATTATCACTCCCAATTCACTTCTTAGTAAGCGGTCTAGAGCTACAAATGGATACCAACAGGCAACAACTGCGTGCCTGCTGCTGCTGGAGGGATTTAGGTTTCAGACTTTTCATCAGAGGCAAAGCACTGTCAGCACAGCCCATGGGGCAAAGACTGAAGGGTGTCCTTTATCTAGGCAGCTCTCAAGTGGGGACTTGTTTCGGTTTCCTCTCCTCCATTTCTTCTTTCCTTTCAGTTTCTCAGGTAAACTGCACACAATAGTTATACCAGCATGTTTCGTAATTCCAGTTTTCAAGCTTTGAATGAATAGCATGAAATTGCAATATTTCCTCTCTGGTTCATCTTTAGTGAAACATAGAAATATTTTAAAAAATCTGATCAGAATGCAATCTTTACCTTTAAATTAATTTTTCTTAATTTCATTTTTTATTAACAAAATATGCATGAGAAAGGGTCTTATCTTCAGAGTTCCGCTCTTGTTACATATACCTAGCTACATTTATAATCCTTTGACACATCACAGTGGGTTAGTTGACAACTGAAGGGAACACAAATCTAATTTGTTTAAAATCTTTGCCGGTAGGCATTTAACTGAAGCCTGTAAGGCACAGAAATATGAGAGAAGGAATCACTATTCTATTCCAAGCTTTCTCCCTGATTTACTAGATGACTGAGGGCAAGTTATTTCAGTTCTTGTCTCCTCCCATTAGCATGTGTATTATGTTCCTTTCCCCACACCAAATCACTTTGAGAGCTGGGGGCAAAAAATCCCATGGTGTTAACTATTATGGTGACGGTAGAACAACACAGCATGCCTTAAAAACTCTGCAGTTTTACAATCCTAAACCTCCTGACAATCAGTAATTAAAGTAATACCAGGAAAGACACATTTACAAAGGAAAAATAAGCACTGCACAGCCTTAGTAGTTTTTTAACCGATGGTATTCAGATGGGAGGGGTACATGTGCTGTTTCTGCTTAGTCTGCCAAAGGTAACTCTCAATCGATCTATTTTTCTTAACATGTTTAAGTTCTCCTTACAAATATCCACACTCCTAAGGAAAAAAAAATATGATAGGTTAACAAATGGAAAAAGACTGGAAACCAGTTTCCTAGAAGAAAGAATGAATGAAACAGCTATAGGTCCAGGCAGCTTACCAGGGCAGTGTGCCTCCAGGCACAACCACTTTCTTCCCTTTGACTCACTCCTCACATCAGCCCTCTTACTCTAGAGTACATCTCAGGCTCAAATACCAAAATAACCTTTGGTACAACGTTAAGCCTTGAAATTCAAGCTCAAGGCCATCCAAATCTCTCTCACAGTCCTGTGAATAAAGTCATTCATATTCAGTCACATATGCAGTAACTGATTTTTGAATCACATGTTCTGTAAGATTCCTATGACCCAGAGACTGATATAAAAGGCATTTGAGATATACATATATTATTTGAATCCTTGTTCTAGCCAAGACTCTTTTATTTGTTTTTCAGATCTTGAGATCTTTTAAAATTCACATTTTTCAAACTTGCCTTCACAAAAAGGAAAAACATATTTTCTGATAGGAACAGAGAAGGAACTCATATAATCCACTCATTCCTGTAGACAGCATTCTGAGAAAAATATCTCCATCATAAGACTAGAATTGGACTGTGAGAAACTATAAACAGAAAGAATGATTCTTGCCTCAAAACAGTTGTTTTGGTTTATGACTGCTGAAAATAAATTCACATGTTGGGAGTCTCTTCTCTTTTAAAAACTTGGCCATAATTGAAAGCTTTTCATTATTCTTTTACTAACGGGTTTGGTTTTTTTGGTCAACGTATGCCACTACACTGTGCTTCTAGTTCCATAAGATGATCACTCTTGTTTTCACAGAGTATGATGAATTTTTTAGATGTGTGTTGCCTTTTAGAAGCCAGAATTTCACTTATGATCAATAAGTGTCAATAGAAGGAACTGCTGAGATAGTACATTGAAGTTCTTTGCTTTATCTCCTTTCCAACCTAAATGATTCTATGATTCTATCTAGGGAATTGAGCCAACCACTATATTTTTTCCTTTGACACAAACTCAAATAAAACAAAAAAGGCATTGAGTCATAAATTACTGGAATTCTCTTTCTTCCAGAGAGTACAAGAAGTCTAAATTCAGAGTTTCTTTATTAAAAAGTAGATGTTTGCCCATGGACAACTGACATTTGTGAGATAGAAGCAGAAGTTTTTATGCATCAAAAGTCTTAAAAGATCAAACTATTGAAAGAAATTCTCCTTCAACTCAGTGGGAATGGTTGCTGCTTCTGGAGGTTTTATATTCTCTGTCACTGACTTGAAACTCAAAGTTTCAAAGAAACATGGTGTGCAGCATTCAGAAAAAAATTTTTTTTTTTTGGTTAGTCCCAAGTTTATTATATTCACATTTAGCTAAAGTAATCAAATCTAAAATGAATTCTTTTTCATTCCATGAAATTATTTACTATGTATTACTTACTATATATGAAATTATTTTCTGTATATTATGTGAACATCATGAAAGATTCCACAGCTTGCTTTATTTTGCAAGATTAAGAGTTAGTGTACTTACCTAAAATGTCTTCTAAAATCTGAATTGTGCAGGGTATTGGTTCTTATACTAGTTCTAGAAGTTCAGTCACATTGCTCAGGACTTTGTCCAGATGAACTTTGAATCCCTCTGAAGACAGAGATCCTATAATCTCACTGAACCACCAGTTACAGTGCCTTACTACCCTCATTAAAAAAATTATTTTTTTTCCTCAGACTCAATTGGAATTTCCCTTATTGCTACATGTGACTGCTGCCTCCAGTCCGTTCTCTGCATCTCTGCTGACCTCTATGCTGGCCTTCATCTCTGCCAGGGCCCACTGCTGCCTCAGGTGCAAATTACAGAATCACAGGATCTTTTAGGTTAGAAAGCACCTCTTGAGATCACCTTGTCAAACCCTCCCTGCTGAAGCAAGGTTAGCTAGAACAGCCTGTACAGGAATATGTCTGGTCAAGTTTTGAGTATCTCCAAGGATGGAGACTCCACAACCTCTCTGGGCAATCTGTGCCCAGAGTAAATCATCCTCACAGTAAAAAAGTGTTTCCTGTTGTTCAGATAGAATTTGTGTGGTTTGTGTCCATTGCTTCTTGCCCAATCACTGGGCACTACTGATAAAAGTCTGGTTCCTTTGTCTTCATTTCCACCCATCAGGTATTTATACCTGATATTTATGTACTTATAACTATAAATTTCCTGCTGGACAGTTACTCCTTCCCAGGTGAAGGAAGTTGCATTTTCTTTTGTCTGACTTGCGTGAAACTCCAGTTGACCTACTCCTCCGCTTGTCAACCCGTATATACATGTAAAAGATTTGCAAGGGTCTGTAGCATAACTTCTTTTCTTGCAGGTCACTTTCACAGTCTCACTATTTGAAGAACTTCACTCAGCTAAGCTAGATCAAAGGGACTTCACGTAAAATGCAGTAGAAATGATTTTACAGGCTTTTATGATTTAAAAACAGACAGTAGGTTTAGAAGCCTAACAGTCCACACTGCTATATGATGTACAGTATCTGCAGGCAGATATGGACAACGAGAGGAGGCAAAAATGGACATGAGAAAGTATATAGTTTTTCTGTCCATAAACATCAATCTGCCATTCTCAGGTAATTCAAAACTGGGCTTTTACTGGGAACCTAGGTCATCACTATTCTTGGCAGATGTTACTGCATGTTGTGGAGCTTGTGTTCCTATAGAGTGGCATTAGCTGATAAACTCTCTGTTATGTAAAATTAATTATCATATAAGTCAGCAGAGACTGCCCCAGGATAGCTCTTCTTTTCAGCGGCATATCAGTAATGATTGCTGATAAATATGTTTTCAAGTGTTCCCAAAACATGACAGGATTGTGTCTTTTTTAGCATAGCAGCAAAGTGAAACCCACTTACCAGATAAAACAAGGAAGGAGAAATCTTTGTAAAATCTATGTTTACAAATAAAAAAACCAAACCACACCAAATATATGCTTATCAATTATAACATTTTACTTCAAAATGTGCTAACAAATACTATACTATAAGAATATTATCTAAGTCTTATTACTAAGTATACTGGTACTACTAAACTTTTATTACAAAACACAAAGTTTGCCAGGTCTAATCTTAATATGGATTAATGAATTCCATTAGTATGCTATTTTTTGTGGGTTTAGAAGGTCTTTCTAAGACCTTTACAACACTGTAATTACTAAATAATCACAAGTTAAATTTACAGTAGTTAATTAGTATAGCAATGAGTTATGAAGTATTTGATTTCATACAAAGATAGCATGACAGAATACTGCAATGGCATCTGTCTTCTTAATAGCTTAAACTAAAAAAAGCTTTCAAAAGTAATTAAAAACTCTACTAAAAAGATATTATTATTTCTTGCAAAGGATTCTTTCTTATTTGTAGAAAGGCAGATGCAGGTTTAAGACCCCCTGTGCTGTTCATCACATCAGATTTGGTAGCATGATTTCCAAATACTGCTGTTTCCTTATGCTCTGTTTTGCACGAAGCTGATCTGGCTCAACGCAGACATTTACAGTACAGATTACTACAGCTGAACTAATTGAAGAAACTCCTTTTCATTTGTGTCACCAGTGAAGATATAGGCCCTTTTAAGATGTGATTCTTCTGTTCTATTTTAGACATTGACTTTAGGATGAGATGAATCGCAACCTAGAAACGCTTAGGTTTTTCTTCACTGACTATTAGGAGGCTCTAAGATGACTAGCTTAGGGGTAGATGGTTGCATTTTAGTCATACAGTTACGTGAGGTTATTTCCTACTACTTTTGTCTGCAATCTTATTTAGACCATAAATTCTTCAGGCACTGCCAACCACCATGACTCCTCATCACTATCACAGTAAAATTAAGAATCGTTTCCAAAATTAAATTACTAACCTAGTATAAGAAATATCCAAAACCTGCTCTAAAAACTAGTCAACTCCCCCTACTTTTAACTTTGAATTAAAGGAAAAGTCTTTGGGGGAAAAAAAGTTATTGCTACCATCTGGTCACATTTAATGAATTATAGACCACCTGTTTTTGGCAAAGGCTCCCAGAGCTTAGATTCCAGTACCGAGATCGTGAAAGCTTCAGAATTTTATCCCGAGTCTTTCCAGCTAAATTGCCTTTTTGGAGCATCAGCAGGTTTTGTGACTGATAGATGGGTCGCAGTCTCTGTGAAACATGGAAGCCTTTCTGCATTCAGTCCATAAGGAAAAAGAATCACAAGCACTTCTGTGGTTCCTCTTGTTGTGAGGTGATACCATGTATTTGAGAACCATGAGTGAACTGTGTGTCCATCTCAGGAGCTACAGCAATAGATTACTCTGGCGGCGACTCAGAATATAGAGCATAGCCATCACATCACCACAGAGCAAAAAAATGTTTGGAAACAGCAGTAAGCACACCTCACTACTGCAGTCAAATAACAGGAACTGTCTACAAATAGCTATGACTATTTAGCAATGGCTCCGCAGTTTGGGAAGTCTTGATAGCCTTAATGTATAATACCAATGCATAGTTCTTCAGCCATAAGCAGAGCATAAGACGGAGCAGAGCATAAGCATAAGACGGAGCAGAGAAGACTTTCATGCTGATACGCCTATTTCCTCCTCCTGTCCCCATCTTGCCTTTTGCACTAAATGAAATGACTGGTACAAAGATGGAAGTGGCACCAGCAAATGCCCCTTTATGCAGAACTTAACTAACCATATTCAGCTGCTTTAAGCTACTTAAATCAGCTCTCCTCCCTTAGCAGAAAGGAGACTCTGGTCATGTCATTTTCTTGCCCTGACCCCATGAAAGACAAGCTGGCATTTGACTCCTAAAGAATAATTTATAATAATGATGCATTTTGTATCCAAACATACATAATGCGTTAGTTTTTACCTGAGTCTTCCATCCTCTGCTGCAGCTCCTCCTGGTATAATCTTAGTGATGAATATCCCAGGATCATCCCCAATGTGTGGGTTATCTGTTCCTCCAGCAATACTGAATCCCAGGCCGGAATTCCCCTGGAAAAATAAAAAAAGGTAAATGCATCACCAGATGCTAGATTTCTACAGAATTTATTTGCAGTGCATGAGCAAAGTATCCTTGCTTCTTAAAGAAGCAACTCCATACTTGAAAGCAGGTGACTCAGTTAGAAAAAATTAATTTTCATTTAAAGAACAGAGGCTGTGAACACAAAGATTTCCCAGAGTTAATGGCAGAGTTAATGGATGCTCCTACAGAAAGAGGACTTGACCTAAATTTAATTGTTTTCAAAAGCACTCACAAAAATTAGCATCTGAACTCCAATATGAATTTATCCAAGTCAATGAGAGCTGGAGGCTAAAACACTTCAGAGCTTTGAAAAAAAGACTTTAAAACCCACTGTCATTTATAGACAGAAATAGTGAGTAACATTTAGCTCTGAAGTATTTTAGTATACTGTTTTCTGTTGAAAAGTGATCATTCCTCAGATTCACATGCTTTAAAAAAAACCAAATCCACAAAACAAGACTATTTCTTTCATCTTACTGATTTGCTAGAATGGTACGCTTGAAAAACACATTATGAGAATCTACTCAATAGTCCTACTTATTGCTTCTACTGCTAGTGAGAATACTATGAAAGATAAATAGGCATGTACACACATAGACTTGCAAGTTAAGTCACTGTTTTTCACATACAGTTCAAACCCACAATTCTAACCCTTCTTTGGAAGCATGTATTAATTATTATGCTTTTCTGTATAAACTTACTTCTTGCAAAGGATTCTGTCTTATTTGTACAAAGGTAGATGCAGGTTTAAGACCTCCCTATGCAATACTTGATCCTTTAAGTCTCTTTCATCCCAAAGTATTTTTATAATTAGGTATTCAGGGTTATCACAGTGATATAACACTATTGATATTGCAGAATATGTACACTACTGCAAATGAAATATGTTCAGGGCAGTAAAAATACTCTTTGCTTTTTTCATCAACTTCTCAGATTATTGGGAGTTTGTTTCCTTCACTGCTGCTTGCAGACAGGTATCCAGTTCAGTCCAAGTGAGCAGAGTTACTAAAATGGTCAAATCTCATTTCTGCATTTTTGAACTGTACCTCAGTTAGTAGGTCAGGCATGCAAGGCATTTTGTGTGCGAAAGCCTGCAGCATGTCAAATTCTCAGTTCTGTTATCAGCATTCTACATTCACAAGCGATGCAGTTCTCATTACTCACGAGATATATATGCAATCTGCAGCTCTGCTATCAGCATATAATTGTGAATAAATTTTCAGCACTGAACTAATTTATAATCTGAGGAGAAGGATTTAGGACTACACATATCTTAATGCTTCTCAGCTAGCTATAATATGAAAAGCATTATAATACTGAAACACTCTGTATCTATTTTCTGTAGAGTTAATAAACAACTCCAGGCCAGCATTATAAATCTTTGATTTAATCTCCCTTTCATCATTAGGATCATCTCAGAATCAGGTTATTTTCCCAATATTTTAACACACGCCTAATTATACAGTGCACTCTACATCAACATGCACTCCAAAAGTACTTTTAAGGATATTTTCCTGTAAGTTTTCCTATATGTCATACGATTAATGAAGCTAATATTCCAACACATAAGAATGAAAAAATGTGTACTTATACACACTTCAGGAAGCCTGGAACAAAAGCCTTAAAACACTACTAAAACCAAGGGCAAATTTCTAGAAAGTTTGAGTAAGTAATGCTGAATTTTTAAGGGGAAAAAAAAAAATAAAATTGTGGGTTTTATTCTCAACTCCCAAGAGAATTAAAAAATATGCAATAATCTGTGTTTCTGAATAGAGATGGATTTCCAAATCCCCAAAACCTACTCTTGAGGTTTAGTTGGTAAACACAAACAGCTATGTCATAATAAACTTGCCTGAAGAGCTTTAAAAACTACCAAAGCTTGCTCGTTATGTCGGCTGTGCATAGCTGTTATAGTCCTTCACATAAAGTTCATTAGATTTCTTAGCAGGAAATAATTTCTGAAAAGGTTTCACACTTTCCCTGTGCTCTTTTCCTTCTACCATACTTTTTTCCATTAACTTTTTAGAGCTAAAAAATATAGCAGCGCTGACTGTAAGCAGTGATGCGGTAAAACTGCTACAGACTTCTCAGGAGAATCAGTGCTAGCCCTTGACATTTATCCATAAATGTGCATCTGTTATACTGCAAGACTATTCCGATTCTGCCCCTTAGGAATAACCTTTTAAAAGAACAGGGCAGCACTCCTCACTGGCACTTTTCTATCCAGAAAATTTCAAATTATTCTGGTTGCAGTCCTTGACTTGATCAACCGGATCTGTAAGCTGTCAGATATTAGCTGCCTCGGCAGCTAGGTACATCCCTGCAAGGCTTTCCTGCACCAGAAACTCTGCTGCAAAAACTAAGAGCAATTACACAATTTTTTTCACTGTCGTTCTTGAAGGGTCTGCATTGGCTACCCGGAATAATCTTCTGTCTTTGCACATCAGCTCACGGACACCAAGGCTAAAAGCATGGCTACCACCACTCATGGGTAACTGGCCTTTTCAGAGCCCTGCATTGAAAAATAATGCAACAGAAACATTCTGGTTAAAAGCTACTTTAGTTCTGAGCAGTAATATTGATGTACAGTTGTCTCCTCTCCCCTCGTGTTCCGTCTTACTAGTGTGCAGGTTCATCAGCACATGGTTGTTATATTAAAACCTCATTGTCGATGACGAGCTATAACTCCAAGTTCCAATTAAGTACTGTCTACTAGCACAACACTTCCTGAACCTTTCTGGAAGGGTTAGCTCCCCACCCTTCACTTTTTGCATCTCCTATGTCCGCGTCCCAGAAAAAAAGAGTGTGTTAATTATCTTCACAGCTTTTCTTGGCATCTCTCCGTCTCCCTGTCATTTCATGTTAACCAATGGAAACATCTGCCTTCCCTCAGGCAGAAGCAATGCCTGAACCATCACTTAGCCACTGCATTTTCCAAGGTGGAACATTCACGCTTTCCTTCATGCTGACTCTCGTGTTTGGGAGTGGTTCCCCATAAATATCTGTCAAGTTAATTCACTGCCCTCTTTCTATTCCAAGCCTTACTTCTCTCGGATGCTTACAAAGCAAGTTAACAATGAGCTCAGAGGCCTGGTGAAAATGCAGATAAATGTTTAATGAGAACTAATAGTAGCTGATACGGAGGAGAAGTGGTGTAAAGAAACAGAAGTCTCTCTCCTTTGAGGTACTTCATTGATACTTTTTAATTGAGATTCATATTTAGGCCTTAATACACTAGCCTGATTTGTTTCAGGATTCTTTGGTAGAAAAGATTTATCCAAAAATCCCAAAATGTATGTAGAGGACAAAAAACTCTGAGCAAGTGGCAGACCTACTAACTTTAATGTCATTGCTCAAACATCATTATTAACATGTCCAAGTATATAAGGGTCCAGATCCAAATAATTTTATGTTCATGTTAGCTAAATCATCTCTTGACCTAAATCTTGCCATCTCTTTGTCCAAGTTCTCAATTGCTACTACTATAAAAACCTCATATAATTAGTTACTGACTATGCAGGGAAGATTTGCATAAAATTACTGAGCAACAGATGCATGAATGTATTTTTTTAATTGTTAGTTCAGTTTCTTACTACCTTCCCCACCTTTTGTTGCAGGGCCTCAGTTATGCACGCAGCCTGACAAAAGGCTTAGCATAGTACAACATGCCCAGTTCGGCTTAAAAAACCCCATTGCCTCAGTTTCCTCCTACTCACGCTGGATATCGCATGCTTCTCGGGGATTTACCATCACACTCAAATTTTCTCTTGGCTCAACTTTACTTTTCGATCAGAGAAACTTAGGTCAAACTACCAAATCAAAATAATTTCTCCCCGCCCAGCCCTGGAGGTCTCCTTCCTGTTCTTCTCTGAAGCGAAGGTCAGTACTTCTTCTTAAGGTTTACTACACTCCTGCCTCCTTTATGCCTTTCTCAGACGGGGCTGTGCACCTCCACAAGGACCAGCTGAGTTCTTTATAGCTCAGCCTGCGCAGGGAAGAGGCCTGGCTGTAATTCCTCCGGCCCTGGAGCGGCAGACAACCTCCAACAGAGACACAGTATCACTTCAGATGACTGCTGTTGTACCTTCCGCCAACGCTGAAACACAACACTTAGGGTCAGAATAAGATGATGGATGATTCACATGCCAGGGAAAGAAAATAAAACTTGCAAGTTCTAGCCAGTTTGAATCTTTCCCCTCAAGACTTGTTATACTGCCAACATAAAGATCACAAAAATAAAGTAAGAATCCCCAGCAGCTAATGGTTTTGCGTAGCCAGAAGGCCACGAGACCCATCCTTCTTCTTACTTAGCCTTCCATCTTACGTTCTTCTCCTTTTACACACCACTATGAGCGGCCATATAACAGGCTGCATCTTCATAGGTTGCAGCATTTTTATTTTGCCAGAGAGTAATCCTGAGAAATGCTCCGCACTGACTTCCATGGAAACAGGCAAGTCGACACTGAGAACTTATTTTCCCATGACATTACAGCTCTCCACAGATGAGAGCTGTCCATACACTTCTACAAATTATTTCCTCCTTGTTGTGTCTCTTTTTTTCTGCTCAAGAGCTGTATTTTGCCTTAGAGCAGTTTGATTATGAATGATGTAATGTCATTCAGACTTTAACAAAATCATGGAAGAATGTAAGTCCAAGAAGCAGACATGGGATCAGAAATGCATATCAAGAGCAGACACAGTTCTTCCCTGTGTAAGGACCAAGTGATTTGTATTTCACCATACTAAGAGGCATACTGCAATCACATAGAAGTTGTTTTCCATTTAAATTTCCTTCTTTTTAAATTCTAATCAATAAGGTGACAGCAGAGCTCACATAGACATCTTTTGAATGACTTAATTATTTCAGTGCTCCTAAAAGAATTTCTGGTAATCTTCTGAAGAGACATGATTTTGAAGCTCTCTGGCGTTTAAGTTATAAAAAAAAAAAAAAAAAAAAGAACCAGACACGAACTGCACAGAATTCACTTAACTATTGCTGCAACCTCAGCCTGTCATGGCAGCATACCAGGAAGCCTGTTTCACAGAGTTCATCAGTCAGCAAAAAGTCCAAGACAGAACGAGGAACTGTATTTCCCAGAATGGTTTCCAGAGGTTGAAAACTGTTTCAGGTGACAACACATACTCCCACAGCATCTATTACTGAAAGGATCTTTCTGTTTGTATTTTTTTCACTTACAGGTTTAAGGGAGCCATTTTGCTTAGCTGTTAAGGAATACAAGTTAGTGTTAATAAAGCTGTAACGTGCTGAATTATGCAAATAATAAATAAATAGTAGTATGTAAATAAAAGAATTGATGTAAGTCAAGCCTACAACGCTTTCCACTGGTTTCAAGAGCTTTATCCAAATAAGAACATCAGGATTGTCTTCCTGCTTCACAGTAAACTTAAATCCAAACACAGTATCATAGAAATGTGCAATAGCTCTTCCATTAGGCCCTAAGAAATACTGCTTATCGGTAAATACAAGGGACGTTAACAGCCGTCACAGTACACATGTTTGTGGATGAAACATTCAAGTCCATTCATGAGATCATGTAAAAGAATCAAAATTCCTGACCCTCACTGCCTTTGTGAGCTTGCACTTGTTGCTATTTCTTTGTGGAAAGTTTTAATGCTTGGGGAAGAGAAGAGGAGAAGAGAAAGGGAAAGGGCAGTAATAATATAGATCTGCAAAATGTTGCAAACTTTTGAACAAAAGTCAGAGGGAAAAAATGGTTAATTAGATAATAAATAACTTAATTTATGATTTGTAACCTTGCAGTAATTCTGTTCCCCCATAAAATGTCGATACTTTAAAAAAAAAAAAAAATCTTCTCTTGCAAAACCACATGTTCATAAGAAGCAGAGTTTTGTGTGTTACAGAAAACACAAACAGAAAACACTGCCTATGTTCTTTATTCTTAATACTGTACCTAAAACACTTACAATTTTATCTCAAGATATTTGTGGTGGCTTTCTTTTCCTATAGGCTTCCTACCTCTACTCTGGTGTCCACAGCCAAATCTGTGGAATGCTTTTCTCTCTCACACCTTTTACAGGTGGCTTTAAAGTATGAATTGCTGCCTAAACTTGCAGTTTTTGTCTGAGCAAGTTTAGTCAAGAGAAAGTTCACAGAATGATAGCTAACTCATCCCTAAATACATGCTTTTTTTTTTTTTTCCTGTCTTCCTTTCTTACAACTTTCAAAGACTACCAACTTTGTTACTTGATATTCCTTAAAAAGTTGTCTGTTGTATTTTATAACAGTAATTATCCTTCAGCTTTTTAAGAGCACTAATGATCTGTAGGTTTGGTAAATCCTAAGCTTTCTTTAATCTAAGCAATGCTGGTTTTCTCTTGTTTATGAAAAACACTTCTAATACAAAGGTTAGTTATATCCTCTGAAGTCAGTGTAGACTTGGTGTACATTTGACAGAATTTCAGAATTTGACATACATGCATCAAAATCCTAAAGCTTTTCAGCTTTGGCTACTATAGGCAGTGCGCCTTCTCACTCTGTGTAAGTAATGCACACTTTTCTGATGGTGTTGGCTTAGGAATTATGCTATTTTTGTTAAAAAGGAAATTTACTTGGTTTTGCTTTTCAAGTCTTCTAATGCAGCACCTTCCTGTAAGTAATTTCCTCACGTTGCTGTGAGGAAATGTTAATCCATAAACTACCATTGAGTTTATTTCAGATGGTGAAAAAACATGTCCCTTACCTGAACTATGAAACATACTCTGAGACACATAATTTGAAACTTGACTTTTTTATACATTTTAGTAAGTTTTTTTAGTCTCTGCATGCTCATTTTTAATTTTTACGTTTCTGCTTAAGCAAAGTCATACTTCTGAAACCTGCTTATAAAAAGTAAAATATGAAAATGATACTTGTTTTCTACAGATATTCAAAACAGTTTGGCTGGAATACTCAGCAAATTTTTGTTATGTTCAGAAATAATCTCTCACAGGGTACCTTTTTAATAACAAAAAGAGTTTGACAAAACAGCAGAACCTGAGTCCTGGCTAAGGCTGCTACCAGCCTTGGCTCCCCTTAGGGTTCTTCCCTCAGGATACTTCCGTTTCCGATGAAAAAAACCAACACCTTCTCTCATGAGCCAAAAAAATAACACTTTCTTCCATAAACCACATTCACCCTTGTTCTACAATATTAAGTTTCTCCAAGAACTACTCAACAGCATGAGAAAGTAAAAGCTGAGAATGAGTCAAGCTTAGAAAACTGTGGGGAATTAATTTTTTTGGCAGGAACCAGGAGGAAAAAAAAACACTATGGCTGTGGGGCAAGCAGAGTGAATCTAGTAACATAGTCTACAAATGAGACAAATGATTGAAAACGCTCACCCTAATTGACAGTCATGGGAGGATTAGATGTAGACCAGGATTTGCTGTTGCTCTGAAATAGTCCTTTATAGGTTTTCTCTTCTTCTCTGTACTAAACCAGATAAGATTACTTAGTTTGGCAACTAAGATGCTTATATGAAGGGAATACATCTAGATATACCAAGCCGAAGTAGAGAATAATCATCTGAGATTGCTGGAAAGATCAGTGGGTACTAAGTACTTCTGCAGACTTTGTTCAATAATATTTTTCTGCACAAAGTAGAACTCACTTTAAAATTACAACTCCCCTTTATTCACCTGTGAAGCAATACAGGATTTTTTCTTACCTTTCACTCAGCCATGCTTAGTTTAACAGTACATACATAGTGGAGGTGTTTTACCCATCACTCAACAATAGCCAGTGCAACAGCACACAGCCACATTGCAAACAACAGCTTAACAAGTTAATGTGTTGTCCCACTGAAATGAGCAGGTGATTTTATAATATGCAAAACACTTCCATCTAATTCAGGACTTTTATAGAAAATGTTTGTTAAACCCCCCTACTCAAGACTCTAAGATCTTTAAGACAAGACAGGATTCTGCTTAGCAATTCTTTCACAATCTGGCATTTATACTAGCATTGTGTTTATATTCTGAAGAAAGGGTGATACACGCTAAATAACCAAACCATTTCCTGCCATACAGTATGTGGTTCTTTGGCCACCTCCCACTCTAATACTAGACCTTTCTAATCCTGCCACATCTAATACTGTCTTTAGACTTAAATCATTCCAGCAACGTTTTCAGGTATTTGCACGTTACACTATACTGTACTTTTCTTCTACTGTGTTTTTTCCAAAGCTCAGGTTTCAAAAGCCTAAACATCAAAGTCACATTTCTGTCTCATTCAGAGAATATAGGCATTTGCATATTTATCAGAGTGCTGTTGAACTCTTTTGTACTTTCAAATCTACTCAAGAGTAACATAATTCATGAAATTCTCACTTCTCCCACATATGCTGGCACACTCCCCGGAGTCAGAGTTTTGAGACTCCATAGTTATATTATGCTCCATATGGTACAGATTTTCATCTCTCACGGTGCCATTTGTTGTTTTCAAGCCCCTTATCAGGTTCAGTACATTCATTACAAAACCACAATACACACAACTACAACTGTTTCGACTACAACTTTGTATGCTTACTCTCGCTTGTTATCTGTAAAGGGATATTGTTCTCTCAGCTCTGCCCAGATGAAGTACGGTGTTCAAGGAGGACAATTTTAAAAAAGATTCAAAAGATTTAGTTTTTCGTAATATATGTGAAAACTGCAACACTGTAAACCAGCAAACCTAGACAAGAAATGAAACCACTACCAAAGTGAAGCAATCTCTTGAAAAAGTGCTAGTGTGTCCTCTGTCTGTACAGAGACTGATGCAAAAGGATAGATGTGAACTCTCTTCAGGTTTGGTTTTCATTATGGTATCTCTACATAGCTCACATTAACAGCTTCTGAGCTGTGACAAACATGTATGCCTACTTTTTTCTTCAACATGTTTCTCGTCCTATTTCAGTATTCTCTGTAGGGATATTCTTTCCCAGCATCATGGGAGCCTATGACCTTGCCTGTTCTATCTCACACAGGAAAGTTGGGCAAGATATGTCCTCTTTTAGTTAGCTACATACAATGAAATCAAACAAATGTCACAGAAAACACAGTCTGATAAGTAGCTGAAAAGTAGTATGGGAGAAAACTAAATATCCAAAATGTTTCATCAAAACACAGATGCATGTTCTTTGGAGGGGGGAAATGCTGCTTCTGGGGAGTGAAAAGTTTCACTTTGCCTGAAAAAAATCTTTCTTTGTCACATTGGGTCACTCCAGGCTAGCACTAGACCTCTCATCAACCAGACCCTGAGAGCTTTCTGAACTACCAGGACTATACAATCAAAAGTGAAAAAATCAGATCAAGGAAAGCAAAGCATCCATTAAGTGATAACCGTAACTAGACATAAGGAGGATGGGGAAGAACAGGAGTAAGAGTAAAACAGTAGCCGGAATTCAAAGAATAGCAAAGCTTATTCGAGAGACAGGCTACTTTTAAAACTTGAACATGATCATCACTGAAGCTTTCACAATGCAATTATCTGCAAAAACTGAGGAAATTAAGACATGTTTAAATGTAACTCTGACAAAAGTAGACAGTCACATTCTGTACAAGAACTTAGGGAACAGAAACCTGATTTTACTGAAGCTGTGGAAACCAACAGGGTTTCACCACATAGTGCTGGCAATTAAAAGGAAAGAAGAAAACTCCTATTGATGACTTCAGTTTCTCTCTAAAGGATGACACCTCTCAGCCCTTTCTGCTGATAATTCAGTGCTATGAACACCCCAATGGGTGTCTTGAGACTATGTGGAAACTCCATGGTTAAACCAGTTGTAGCTCCTTGTATTGAAAAACTGCTGCATGCCTAAATGGATTTATTTGGACAGATCGCACGATCACTATAGCATTGCTTTGTAAAGCACTTAGGGGAATTTGAGACTCCTGAAGTATTAAAGGTGCTAGAATAAGCCCAAATTCTAAACTACTGTCTAAGCTATTGTTCTTTTCCATTTGACTGTCATATTCACAGATATGAAATGAGTGTATTTAGTTGTTCTCATCTTGCATTTTGTTTTTTTTTCTTTTTTTTTTTTTAGCATATTCTTAACATATTATAGCCCAACAGTTTCTTGGGCTATATTTCTTTACTGAAATGCATGTATGCTTAATCATTTAGATTAACATTCTGGAATGTTTACATCCATTACAAGATTTTGATAGTCTTTTCTTTCCAACTCTTATTCAATCCTGCATCAAAGGAAATGCATGAGTAAAACTTTTAATTTGCCTCCTTATTCAAAATCATGATCTTCAGGGCATGTAATCTGGAAGAAAAAGCTAAACTATTAATGAACTAAAAGGCCCTTAAGGCTTTCAAGTTCAAGCACAAATCCTAGAGGCAAATGACTGAGTATTCTTGCTATTGCATCACTTACCTTGCCATCATTGCGCTACTCTAGTGGCTGAGCATGCACAGCTTAGCATTACCTTATATTTTAATATAAATTAAAGCAAACTTTTGAAACACTTTCTTATGTTGAATAACACTTAAGACTTTTCTTTAAGGTCCCATGATGCTCAACTATAGATTTCACTGAGAAAAAAATACAAAGAAAGATAAACAACATAAAATGCAATTCATTCTTCTCTGTTTTTCACAAACGCACATCTTATAATTTTTCCCAGCTTTCTGCTGACCTTATTTCATTGTAACATTTCGTTTCAGTGTCCATTTTGTTTCTTATTCTTAGTAAACCTGACTGGCTATGACCCTGAGCAATAGCTTCAAAGCTGTCTGTCTCTGAGCAGGAGCTTGGACTAGATGACCTCCACAAATTCCTTCCAAACTGAATTATTCTCTCCTTCTATGATGTACCAATGTCACAAATACAAAACAAGTTTCAAAATCTGCTGCCAGCCTAGGAATAGATCAGTCACTACAAACTTCCTTTCTGAATTTTATCTTAACAATTACATAATATTTAAACATTTTTCATGGATATGTCCCTACAAAAATTCTTTTTCCAAGATTTGTACCTGTACATTCTTAAGTACAGAGGCTTTCTTGGCATGGTCTCTATGAAAGTCTGATGAAACTCACAGCTAAAACTGTACCTTGCATAACTTTCACACAGTTCTTTGAAACTAAACAAATCAATTTTGTCACATGAGAAATGCATGGTTCCTTTACATTAGAAAAATCAATTTTACAGGTGTCCTTCTGGGAGGAAGAAGTCAAGAAGAGTCTTTAACCAGGTATATGTATGCCAAACTTAGCTAAAAACATTCCCTAGGCAATATTTTCCTGCTCTTCTAGAAATCAGTTAAGATTCACTGTTCCTTTGCTTATATCAACATTTGTTAAACATTTGGTAGCATTCTGAATACACTGTGCGTACATATAAATAGATACACAGAACACTGTGCAACAGAACTAGACTACCATTCCCAACAATATTCATATAGTAACATATAATATCAGATGTTATTTTTTGTCAGAAATTCAAAGGAATTCTTAATTCCCATGTCCTACTTCAGATATGTGTCATGGTAATGAATCATATTGAACTATATTAAAAATATCTAGGATAAGTTAATAGCAATTTTCAAGTTTAGTATCTTTACTTTAAAGGTGGCTGTCAGTGATTCACTGGCAGAGAATAATGGTCTTGTGATTCATGGTAAAAGAAAGTCCTCTCCTCCCCAGCTGTGCGGATGCCACTTTTGCTTTTTTGGAGGTGGTAGGGAGATAGGCTGGGGAACAGATAGAGTCGAAGCCAAGAATCCTACCAGAAGAAGGGAAGTTAGACTAGAAGTTGACGAATGTATACTTTTTAAGAAGAAAAGCAAAAGCCAGCAAAGACATTTTCACTTGATCTCAGACTCTCTGTGGAAAGTTCACAGCCTGAGATGCCTCTGGGTCAAACACGGATGCTGCTCACACAGATAAGCCTATTTGAGTATAGCAATAAGTTCGACGAGTGGAATTTTTAGAAGAATCAACCTATTCCTATTGATGTCTGACAGAACTACCACCTATTTCAAAAGAAACAGTCAGGCTACAAGTAAACACTTCTGAGAATTCAATCTTTTATCTGAACTCCTAATGTTTCAGATCTAGTTTTCTTAGCATTAGCAGTGCCTTTTCTGTCACTAAAGACCTTTTTTTGTTGATTCATTTCAGAAGTAGCCACTCTCAGAAATAAAGCTGAAATTCCTGTTATTGGTAGCATGAAAAACTACGAGTCTACTTCTACGGTGCTCCTGCAACATATTCCAAGTTCACTGCCACCAGACAGTTAACAATGCAAAATAAAACCTGGAAGAAACAGCCCTTCAGCAAGGGAAAAGGATTCTGTGTCTATACTTCAGCAATGCAAACAGGTATGAAATTTTACTCATAAAATAGTATGATTTTATGAAAAAAAATACGCAGTATGCTCCTGATACTACAGCCTCCTACGCTAACTTTACTTTTCAACAGTATTGGATAAATTCAGGGAAGGAAGCAATTTCAGTAGAAAGGAAAATTATTACTAACTCAGCATTTGTAAGTACCCCTAGCAGTGAAACTTTCCCTCTCTGTTTTCTCATGAACACGCATATTAACTATTGCCAGTTCAAGACTTTTTAATTCCCATACCCTCCTCCTAAAGGAGAGAGAATTCTCACACCTCCTTCACAGCTAAGGAATTGTAGTGGGTTTTGAAGTGGGGCACTGAACATTACTGACGTCCTAAAATCCTCATGAATAACACCGCTAAAATCCTGACGATTAACATCAGCAGAATGTACGGAGCTGTAAGAATGAGGAAAGATAAACATATCTTTTCTTGGTGATTGTACATTGTTGTACAAAATAGGCAGCATCCATTTTACCTGGCTTTTGAAACATGTTCAGTAGAACATCTTCAATTAGGCTAGGCATGCTACACACCCTCTGTGTATACTGTATAGAAAGAGGCACTTCTGCATTGCAATTCATCAACATGCAAATTGGTGCAAGTCAAAATGTTTCACATACATTTAGCAGTTGCAATCAACCTTCATTTAATAGTTTCTTAGTCCTGGCATGCAATTTGTGCTCTAAAATGAGCGAGAAAATTGAGGTAAGAAAGGGTCTTAAAAAGCAAGCAAGAAAGGGAATGAGATGAGAATAACCAGCAGGTCGGTGATGAGGAAGTCATTTGTGCTGCAAAACCTGAACCAAACTACTGTTCTGGAACTAGCACCACTGGAGTTTACATTTCAAAGGAGTGCCTTAATCACCAGGCACACTATCTCTGATCTAATGAATATATAATTGTATATTCAAAGAGGAACAGGTCCAACAGGAGAAAGACACACCTCAGCAAAGCTAGGCATTCATCACGGACAAATCTCTGTTACACATCAGGCAGAGGAGGCATGTCAATCCCATTTTCCCACACTCTGGATAAGTATTTTTAATGATGATTTTGAATCCTTTTCCTTTCACTTGACATATTTTGCCCAAGAAAACTTGTGAAAGATACCAAATTTCTGCCAGTGTGCAGTGGAGGTAAAAAAAAAATTTAAAAATACCTCAAAAAAGTTGGTAACATAACACTTCACACATCCAGCTCTCACCATGCCATCAGTGATACACAGACAAAGGTGCAAACAATTAGGAGAAACCACAGCTGGTACTGTGGCTGGCTTTTCTCAAGACTCCTTCTGGAAATTCACTACAGAGATAGTAGGTATTACCCCAAAATATTTAACACAAGGAACCTGTATTATTTGTATTAATACATATTAAATATTTATTTTTCTCTTTTCAGGTTTGTTTAAAATCCTACTCAAAGCACAATCATGGTCATTTTAAGCATTAAAGATCTCCCCATTCCCATGATATGCATCAACTTAATCTAAAATAATATACTTTATATGTATATAGTAATATACTAACACGTATTAACGCATATACCTCTTCTACAGTACATTGTCCTTATACTTTGTAAAATCCACAGACTCCATTCTGCATCAGAATCTTATTTTGCATGCCTAAGTATACTTGTATAAATCTGCTGCTATAAGTCTACTATAACTTGTATAACTCTACTACTAATAATGGCAATGTCCTTAATAAAGCAAGGGGGTGACTGCATTTTCCAGCTGAAATAAGATTTGTCATTAAAATTCTACAGCTAGAAAATAAATTACACGTTGTCATTGCAATGTAATCTCCTTGTTAGCAAATGTATGCGAAAGATAAAAATCCATCAAAGAAAAATTGTAAGTATCACATCGAATTAATTTTTAACATCTATTAAGGTTCGTCATCATCTCCAAAGTTATCCAGGGAAAAAAAAAAAAAGATCCATGCAAAAATTACAGACAGACAATTGTTATTGAGAAACTGGAGGAATACATATAAACATAGCTAAAAGAATCTCTCCACTGAACAGCACTTCAGACACAGGAAGCCTCTGGGATGTACTATCATAGATGGTAATACAAGAAGTGGTCAAAATGTCCAGAGCGTGCATACTCTTGTTTTATGCCAAAGCTGACACCCTAGGAAGGATTTAGATTCTGAATAAAAGCAGCAATCAGGGAGTTAACAAACAGCTTTTAAACAGACAAATGAAATGGCTATTAAAGGCTAGTCTCACGGGCAAAAACTTTAAAATTTTATTTCTTTTCTCAGTAATCAGATGTGGTGGGATACATGAAGAGGAAAAGAGGTGACGGCTATTCTACATGTATCAATCCATTTCAATGCCTGCCTCAGCTTGCTCTATAAAGCAATGTCACTGCTTTAACAACATCTGAAATGATACATAGTTTTGCCGTACATCAAATATACACAAGATTTCAAAAAAGTAAAATAAAATCCTACATTTCTGGCAAAGATTTTTCCTATGATGAGAAATTTGGAAATATGGGGCAGGGAGTGGGGGGCAGAACATATCCTGACCCTTTTTTCTTGTTTCTTTTTAAATATAAATTTAGGTGGGATGTTTGGCAAGACAGCTAGTAACAACTTACAGAATCCTGATGCATATCAATCTCCCCCAGATCCTTCCCTCTTGCAGTCACTTCCATGAGTAAGGGTTTGTAAGGTTTAAAAGCATTCTCTCCCACAACATGGAGACAGCACAAGAGGACAACAGCACACAACGATGGGCAAGTATTAGCCTGTCCCCTTCACCTATTCAGGATTCAGAAACACGTCACAGGCTTTGCCTAGTCTGAATTATTACAACTATATGCATCAGTACAAAAGGGATAATAGATGTCAATGCATTTGATGCTTAAACTCTTTTAAGCCCCAGAAATATAAAACTACAAAAAGAAATAATTTGATAATTATGTATTAGAAAGACTAAATTTTAATTCTGATTAAGAATTCAGTTCAGTGACATAGAAACATTGTAGTTTCTCAATGTCGAATTAACTTACAAAAATACTAATATGCCACAAAGTGCATTAAAATCAATTTAACAAGAGGCTACAAGAAAGTTCTTTGTAGAATTCAAAACATGCCATCAAAACAACAAACGTAAAAACAGTAAGAGGATTTGGAATAATATGAGAGAAACTTCTGGAGCTTTTGAAAGTCAATTAAAAGTTTTGCATGAGACTCTACTAGACAAAATTTCAGCTTTAGCCTCAATCAACTGTTAGATCTGTGCCAAAAGCTGCAACATGATACAGAGATTTTAGAGATATAATTTTACATGTAAATCAATACTACAGTAGAAAAATTGAATGTTTGAGCACTTAGGTAAAAAATATTTGAGTTGACCCTTTCTAACAAGCCTGATTTTACAAACGCCTCATCTTTGAGCCTACACCACCATCACATCTGCCACCACCAGAGAGAGAATGGGACACGTTTGGCATCACCGCCCACCCTCTGTTCTCCCAAAGTGCTCAACATTCATTTTGAGACAAGATGCTTACTTTCATTTAGATCCAAATGTTTCTGCAATAGACACTTGTAATTATCTTTAAAAAGTTACTTCCCAGTCAAATGTAATAATAATGAACAAAGAGTACTTTGGTAAAATCAAGCAAACAGGGGTAAATAACCCACTTCACTAAGAAATGCCTTTGTAAAACTTACTTGCAAGAACCAATTAATCTTTTCCCACTCTCACCCTGGCTATCCACAATGATTCCTAATTATTAGGAATTTTTTTAAAACTGACAGCACAAAGATGAAAATGATTATGACACTTAACAAAAACATCTTCCTTGCAACAAAGTAGCATGGCATACATAGAGTAGCAAGTCAGACTGCTTCATTAGAAGCATTTAGACAACATAGCCAGGAAAGCAAGAAAATTTCAAATCTAAACTTAAGTTTGTTCTGCATTATCTGTGAATGCATATTTGCGTGTGAGTCATCCACAGAGAGTGAACCCACAGCACAGACAGAACAAGTGCTATGAATACCAAATTTCAAAGTGTATAGTGTTTATCCACCATCTGTTGTTCAAGATTTCCATAGCTATATTTCAGAAAACTTTTCAAATTTAAACTTACTGTGTCAACTTATGAAATAATCTAAAAGGGGACACTTGCTTTCATTTAATTTAACTGCAAACTTCTCCAAACAGGGCACTGAATTGAAAGGGGGGTTAATTTTGCTGGGTGAATAAAACTGAAAGGGAAGAATATGAGCACATGGAAACATGATTAGACCCCTAATTATCTCCAAGAATGATACTCCAGTGAACATATCAGATTTCCTCCAGATTTCATATCTAGCTTAGTCACCACAAATAGATAAGAGAATAGCCTCTTTCTCAGCTTTGCCCAGTATAAAAAGTTAAATTCAGCTCTATTTAAAGTGGTCACAAAATAGACTCCCTACTGCAAAGTAAGAAATTAATTCAAACTAGTGAGTTGTACTGGTTCAGCATTAATGTTCTACTTCCAGAAAGCCTCTTTCTTGCCCACCTACTGAAGATCCGGTAAGCCAGCTTTTCAAAGGAGGTAGTCTGAAATTTAAAAGCTGGTGAGATTGCTTAAATCATTAATAGAGAGTATTTCCTAGTGGAAATGTGGCCAGGGAATGCTGCAAAAAGCAACAGACCAGTATTTTCAGAGATATAACACTTTCCACACAGCTGTGGGTGAATCTTCAGTGAAACTGCTTAAAGGTATTCCAACTTCAGGAATGAATCCTGTACTTAGTTACTCGACATGTAGTTCTGTCAAGAATGATCATATTGATTTTCCACAGGTAAAAAGATTCTGAATCAGGCTGTTACGCTGAATATCATCTTTCACATACATGACATCCTACTCTACTCTCTCAGCAGGACTAATTCAAGATTAGTTAGTATTGATCAGTGTGTACAGTTAGTCTTCCGCTCTGTTTCCCTTTCTTTAATAAGGTCTACACAAAATTTATACCCTCTCCCCAGGGATTAGAAAGACTACTGTGTTGACTTAATCAGTCCATTCTTCCTCATCATGCCTGCAATGATTTTAATTTTTTCTTTATAGCAGAGTAATTGTCTCCTGCACAATAGTTCTAACACTAAAAATCAGAAGATTAGTTCATCTGAGCTTGCTCCTATTACATGTATTCTCAGAACACTTTCATAGATTATTTTCTAGTCTTTTTTCCTGTAGAGGATGTCTTTTTTTCATTTTATTTAGAAGCTAAAATTCCATTTTGCTTTGAATTCCTTCAGCTCTTTTTCAACACCTGAAGTTTTATAGAAATCTTATCTGACAACTTGTAGAAGTAACTCAGCACTTTAGATTTTAGTTTTGCAGTTTGTCCTTCAAGTAATACCTAGAAAGACATGCTGTTTTCATGGGGTTCTTTTTACATGCGCATTGGTGATAGTTAAAACACATACTCTTGTGGAAGAACAAATCAGTCTTCCAAACAAATAACTCAAGAAAACAGAATGATGATTTTCCTCTACAGGTTTAGAAAACTCCTAGTGACTATAATAAAAGTATAAGGCAGCCTTTCTTCCAGATGGTACAACTGACACCAGAATGCATCATATGCACCTACGACTGTTCAATGGGAGCTTACCTTTTCAGAAAACTTTCCCCTTTGCTCAGTTTCTTTTCAACAGAAGGGAGAGCAGCTTTTAGAGGCATTCCAATGGGCTCTCCCTGGTGGAGGACAGCTGATGAGATAGGATATATCACCACATTCGCTGGCTCTCTTCTCCCAGGACTGCTACTTTCCCCATTATAGGATACATTTCCCCTTATCCAAAACACTGGGTCACATTCTGCTTTCGCAGCTCAAAAGCAGGTTGTGAGATCTACTGCTACCTTTCATGAGTTTTTTCCAGCGGAGGATGGAGAAGCCCACCAGAGTGCTGGAGCAGCAGTAAGGAAGAGCAGGAGGTACCTGAGGTACAAGACGACTGCCTTGACTAAAAGGACACTGATGTGGGAACAGTGCTTCAGGCATACATTGCCATACTAAAGTGAAAACAGGATGATTAATAGCTCCTACCAAGGTCCAAGTGTCATTCATATCCCATTGGTGTGCCACCAAGCAGCAGTGCAGCCACTCAGCCCTAATGCAATCTTGCCCATTGCTAAAGTAAACCAAGGTATTAACCATTTCTGCAAAATAAATTAAGTTATTCCATATCTCCTTGCCACACTTCCCTACTCCCTGTTTACTCGTGTTCTATGCTTAACCTCTGTAGTACCACTATTTCAATTCTATGACCTTATGATTCTTTCTTTCTTCATAATACTTCCTTTAAAAAAACAAAGCATATTTTTCTGCTTTGTTGTGTATTTTTCAGCATTTCATTACCATATTTTACTTTTCTCTAACTCTCTAGTAAGTCCTATGATTACTCTTTTTTGGGTTTCTTATTTTGTCTGATACTGACTTTAATGTATTCAAGCTTTCTTGTAGTGTCAAAATAATGGAAGAAACTGCGTTCCCTGTATAATCAAATCTAACAGAAATCTAAGAGAACCTAACACCAGGTCTAATTAATCAGCACTTGAAATGCTGCTAAGTAAACTAGAATTAAGAAAAAAGCTAAGTTTTAGAGTCTTAAGTTTAAGAAACATTCAATGAAAAAGTCTGTATGTCTTTTTACTTTGGATATCTACTGGTTACACTGCCTTATACAAGCATACACTTAAAACCATATCCATAAAATTCCCCAAGAGAGAATTCTTATTCTTTCCTGCAAAGGGAATTTTTTCCCCAAAGTAGGTCACAGCTGAATATCAGATGCTGCACAAGGCTGAACTGATTAGACAAGGTAAAGAGCAACAAAGAGGACATTTACGAACACAGACATACACTAGGAGAGGGGAAGTGAACTTGTAAGAAGCCTGAGGAAGTCTTTGGGAAGCTGAATAAAAGCAAGTAAGAAGGTGAGAGTGGACAGGAGGTAGGAAGGAGATCGTGTCTCTTGACAAGAGGGCAGGCAACTGAGAGAAAATGATGAAGAATGTAATTCTCAGTGCTGGAAGTGTTCGTAGTGGTTTTTCGTTGGAGGAAAAAGCAAGCCTCAGAGTAGCCAGACCACAAAACCCCACTTTTATTTGAGGCTTCTGGGTGATGCTATGAGCATTAACATTTATAACGTGATAGTCATTAATAAGTATAATTTGGTGTAATAACAGACAAGCCAAGAAACACCCTTCTGTGGAAACCACACTACCCTCACTTATCCAAGCTGATCTGTAAACAGCAGAGACATATTGACGAAGAAAACCTGAAGTAATCCTGAAAATTTGCACTGATGTTGCCTTTACTTCTGTGTCTGTCACCAAAGGAGGAACATAGTAACTTGACATTAGCATTTAAATCACATGAAATAAAACAAATTGGGCAGAGAAGGAGAATACAAGAGAGAGAGAGAAAAAGCACTATTTACTTTCTGCTTGACACCTAGGTATGAGATGGGAAAAGACAGAAAAATTCTGTCTACAGAAGTTCAGCAATTCTTAGGAAACAGGTGAAACTTGAAGAACAAACTGTGTAGTATTCTTGCTGCTGGTTGGAGTCCAAAACCATCTTTTGAGTTATGATATATACAGAACAGCTGATGATAATGAGATAATCAACAGGGATGAATATAAAGATGACTTTTTTTTATTTTAAACTTTACTAGGATGGCATTAAGCTACAATTAGTATAAGAAAAGCCTCCTGACAAGATTCAGTAAAAATTAGAATTGATAACATGTGAAATTTATGGTCAAGGGGAAATGTTACTATCTAAGCAAAGTCCTTTCAGGTCAAATCAGCAGAAAAAATATTTCTGATCTAACAAAAGGGCAAATATAGTTAATTTAAAATATTTTTGTAGGAGGTATCGTAGATAAAGTTTTATGAAAAAATTCCCCTTGGAAATCTCTTTTTTATAAAAGCGTCTTGGAGATCTCTCATATAAGTGCACAGAAAGATATGGTTTTGTCTTTCTCAACTTGTTCCATCAGGAACTCCTTTTTGTTTGAATGACTACTCAACAGAAATGGGTGAAACTTAGGAATACAGTTAGCAAATGAGAAAATGCACACAATCAAACCTATAAAAACTTCTCTGTGTAAAAATTACTTGCAATATATTTATATAACAAAATAAACATATAATTATATAATTAAATGCCAACCAAATTCATCTGCTCCTGAAGCCATCATTAATTTCATATAATTTAATACACTTGCTGCTTCACGTTTACCGATGTTTTCAGAATTTCATAAAATATGCCTGGTCTGAAGTTCCTAATTGGCAAGTGAAAGGCTTTTCTTTCATAACTTATTGACTACATTCTTCTCCTGAATTGGTTCTAATTAAGGGAGGGCTTTGCACTGCACCTTCATGAACTGTGCTGTAGCCCTGAGGTAAAAATGTTCTGTATGGGTTATTTTGTTATTGTCTTTCCTGTTTCATAGAGGTCCTGATTTTGTTGCTGCCCATACATTGCTTACCATTTTAATGACAGTTTTTATCAAACACTGCAACAAGTTCTAGAAGTCATGAATCATGGACAATACGGATATGCTCAAACTTCCCCCTAAGCATGGAAAGGCACAGGGTCCTTACACCCTTATTGCCTAAATTCAGCTTCTTGCAGCCTTCCATGATGTCCATCTGTGCGCCCTGCTTTCCTTCATTTTGTAACATTACTACATGGAAGGGATGTTTGGGAAAGGAAAGAGAAAGGGCTATGGAGCTGGGATGCAACCAGACATACTTGGGAGCTTTCCCGCATGCCCTAATTTAAATGTAGCTTATTCTGTCAAGTGCTGTGCAAACACAGATCCCAAACAATCTGAAAGTTTACAATCTAAGTGTAAGAAGATGCATAGAATACCGGTGGTACAAACAAACAGATGGGTGAACACAAGGAACCAGTGAGACGTGCTATTCAGCAAGTGATGCCAAACAAGAAGTTGGAAGAGCACAACAACGTGGCTCTGATTTGGCAGAAGTGGTGAAAAGAGTTGTCTGTAATTTCCAGGATAATCAACTACTTCTTATTAATACTTAACATCATGTTTTAGGTAACTTCTCCATAAACAACCTCTCCTCATTGATGTAAGTCTCTTGCATGAAAACATCCAGAATGAAATACTCACCCTGCATAAATCAGCAGATGTGAGCTTCAACTCTTCTCCCTGTCCTCCCCACAATCTCTTCCAGCCCCACCTGGGGCACAGTGAGCACCTTGTGCTCTGACACTGCCGTGGCCCCACAGCACGGCGCTGCACCGAGTGGTGCGCTAAAACTGCAGAACTTCGTACCGTTAACAGAGCTATAAGGTTCTGTTCAAGCTAGGGAGCTCCAAATTTGACATTTTGCAATATCTGAATTCTGACATGTGACAGCTTACCTGCTGGGAATTAGGAAGGAAAAAAAAAAAAAAAAGAAAAAAAAAAAGAGAGAGAGAGAGGGAATCCAATAAGGTTGACCCAAAAACTCTACGCACTAAGCAGTGAATTATAAATCAAATTAAATTCTACTCATATGAAGTAGAATTTTTAAATGAACCAAAGAGAATGAGAACTAAGGAATTCTCCCCTACTCCCACTAAAATTCGGTGTGTTTCCAACTACTTTAATAAAATTCTGGGCATATAGAGGATTTCTATTATTTTCAGCATTGGTGGCGGTGGTGACGAGTGATACAATGAATGGAAGAATAATTTTATTTTGCACTTATGGACAAGAAAGAAAACAGCAATGGGGAAAAAATTAATCTCTGGCAAAAATAAACGAGGTCAAGGACAAATCATTGACACAGAGTGCACAGTGAGAGGTGTGAAATATGCCTCAAAAAAAAAAATGTAGTTGCAGAAGTACAATTAAAACAATTAGTTTCCTAATTGCCTTTCAGGAGAGAGGAATGATCAATGGCAAAGATGGATAAGATCCCTTGCTCTCATTCCAGGTGAGGACTGGAGAGAAAGTAAGTGGATTCTTCAATTGTAGTTAAACTTATACAAATGAAAAATAGAAAGAAAAATAAATGTTTCTGTCCATCCAGTGAAAGCATTTGAATGAAGAAGAATGCCCTTTTCATGATCTCCTCTTCTATACTTGGCAAGGGACATTTGTTTTCATTATTTGATAAAGCTACTTCAGGGATAAATTTCCCTCTTCTCAAGTCCATTAATAACTATTTAGAAAAATAATGAACTAGAAAAGTCCAGATCTAGTATCTGCATACCATGAAGAAAACTAGTTAAATCAGAACTGTCATACCTTTTCCAACTTAAGAAACAATGGCAGAATCAGAACAATTGTGGAAACATAGTGAAATACTGCAAAAATGCAGTCACCTGTAGTTAAATGAATGCAGTGTTAAAAGGGTTCCTGGACCTCTTTATTTCAATTGAATGAATAACAATTTACTCATTTATCAGTTGTATTGTGGTAACTCCAGGAACTCTAGTCAAGAAGCAGAACTTGATTATCCTAATACTTTACAAGCACAGAACAAGATGACACTTTCAAGGTGCTGAGAATGGCATAATATAACTTTGGGAAATGTGTACGGCTACAGTTTGATACACCTACACTGCCCTTCAGCGCAGTCCTGAGCTGGTAGGGGGGTGTTAACCACAACACTCAGAAATAGTCCTCGTGCACCACAAGCTGCTCCTCTCCTTACTTCAACACTAGTGACAAATTATATTGCCTCATCGTTCAGTTGTGTTGTATGGGCAAGGGCAGCTGAAGTTATAAATGCATAATCCGACCACCTGCTCAGGTGACAGAGAGCACGACTGTGGTTCCACATAGCCTGAGGAGGAACGTAGAGGACGCTTTAATGCATCTGGAGCAAGTGTAGATTCAAAATCACAGCCTAGCCCTGAAGCACCAATTTACTCTGACACATTCTGCATGCAAATGAGGATTTGATCTGTTCTGTTTATCTGCCTAGATAGGTTTTAAAATTAGGAATCTTACAGTGTTGTCTATGAGCACATTCCTCAGAATCACAGGAAAAGAGGTCCTGGGTTTCTGAGTCGAGCCCTGTAGCTGCTGCAGACAACTGTATAAAGTAACCCCTTTCATAAGCTGGTCAAGCTCTGCTTCAAAAATTCTTCTCACTGGGAGGCTATACCACCAAGTCAGTGTTAGGAGGTATGCCTAATGGCTTTTAAGGTTAGCAACTTTATTCAGTTCTCAGTCTAAATTTATACATGGCCAATTCAGACTCATTTGTTATCCTAGCAACAATTTCCTTTGATCTACGTAATTATCTTCCCTCTCTGGTTTTTACCCTCAAATGTATTTACAGATGGCAATTACGTCTCCTCTCAGTCTTTGCTTTTCTAGACTTAATGGGACGAGTTTTGAGAGTCTTCTCAGAAGCCAGCCTATTACCTATGCTATTCTAGTAGCCATTTCCTGAACCTATCTTCATTTAAATTCATTTTGTTTAACACAGGAAACCAGACAGAAATGCAATGTTCCTATATACCTAATGACGCTTTGGCACATAGCTTTAATATCTCTTCATATGTACAGGAAATACCTCCTTTGATACTGCCAGGTCTGCACGACTTTTTCAGTTTGTCTTTTTTTACAACTACTTCACATTAATTTACTTATACAAAACTACTTTATGAAAATCTTTTTCACCTCTGTCAGTTAATGAGCTTTAGTTATATAGCATAAGTTCTCGTTCTTAGTGACAGGTACTTAACGTACCACTTGGTATGATTAAATTTAATTATCTTTCTTTTACATCAGTTCTTGAGATTGCCCACTGATCTCTTTAGCATACTTACATCCTCCCCATACTGAAAACTCTTCCCAACACTGTGGTACCAGGTAATTTCACTGACATACAGAGTATGTCAAGTAGAAACATTTAGTCTTAAGATCATTACTAAACAGAATACAACTCAAAAACCATCCTAGAGGACTCATATAATCTTCCAACCTGACAGTTACCTCTTCAGAGCAATCCCTGCCATCTCCCATAAAAACAAGTACAACCCGTTTCACATTTTTTACAAATCCCCACATTCTCCAGCATAATGCTTACCATGTTTAAGTCAAGAAAGGGAATATAGATTTTATTTTCCTAGGAAGTCAGTTACAAAAAAGCTATCACATTAATCTGGTATAATCTAGCTTTGCTAAATTGTGTTGAATATTCCATTTATTTCCATGACCTAAATATGAAAGAACATTCAAAGCTGTTCTAAATTTAGCATGCTATTTAGCTAAAACCATGGGTTGCAACATATTTTCTCCTTTCCCATTAGATGAACTTGTTAAATTCTGCTTCAGAATTGTGACCACTTGACTTGATGGATACGTTAAAAACTTTATTTAGTTTATTTAAAATTCTAGAAAGGAAATCACCTGCCCTCCCACAACTTACATGCCTTTTGGACTCTTGTAAGTTTTCCTTGCTTGTACATACTACTTCTAAACAATTTGCTGTTTTGCCTTTCATCCATATTCAAAATGACGGTCCTTAAGAAATACAGAGTCAAAGTACTAGTTTGAAGATGGCACAAAACCAATCACTGTTCTATCTCAATAGATAGTCCTCCAAAACTTATTCCCTGCTCTTTTTCTATTTAGAAAAGAGACTTGTTACAATTTCCCTTTATTTTTTTTTTTAGCAAGGTCTGTTTCAGATTGACTTTTGCCAATTCTCACTTCTCTCTAAAATACTGACCTCTCAGATGTACTTTTTGCCACAGACCAATACTTTTTTATACTCTTAATAATCTTTCAGAAGTATCTTTTCCTCCACTTAAGGCCCCAGATCCTTCCTTACAGCTTTTTCCACCACTAAGTTGCAAAACTCAAAGTCTTTTGAAGTCTTCTCCATTTCCAGTGTTTATCTCCACAACTTAGCTCAATAGCTGATCCCTTTGGTTTCCTAGAGTTCTCCCTTTATACACTGACAAACCCAATTAAAACATTTTCTTTTTATTTAAACAATTGATTTGATAGGACTTGGTCCTAAAGTTCTTTGCTACATTCAGATCTTCTATGAGATCTTTATTAGTGAGATATAAAATATTACCATTTCTTTCTGTTCCAGTCACTATCCGGTAAAGAAATATACTGGCTATGAAATCCAGGCATACTTCTTATCTGTTCTTAGCACCATATGTCCTCCAGATAGAGAAATTATTTCTCTTGTAATTGCACAGTCCCCAGCATAACTTATCTCAGTAATCAGAAATACTAATATTGAAACAAGCATCACCAAATTCGGCTAGAATAAAGGGATATCAATAAGCAAAGTCATGGTGATACAGATGAGAAAATAATTACTATACTAGCATTATAAGCATGTGCTTTTAAAGATCAATAACACTAGAAACAGGCTAAGATGAGAACATAAAACCTAAATAACCCATGGGCCATTTTCATCATTGCACATGTACAAAAGTATTAAATTTAATATTTATAAAAGATTTGCATAGAAACATGAAAAATACACAAATAATGATATTGTTGATTGGAACACAAAATCAACACAGAACAAAGCCTCTACCTGCTGTGGTTTCTGTGAGCTCTTACCCTGTAGATATTAGGCTGAAGAATTTTAAAAATCAGTTTTACTTGTTTGCATTTATGAAACCACATCTATCATCCCTATCAGCAAACTAAGTAAGGCAATTAGCCTGTATCACCCTCTTCGTTAGGGCCAGATCCAAAATCCATTAGTGACTGTGAAAAGCCTCCTATTGACTTCATGAGGCTTTAGATCAGTTTATAAGTGTGTGCCTAAAGCAAGATGAACATGCCATCTGTTTTCTCTGATTGTCTGCTTTCTATTCTCTACCCATTCCTTTATAATTTCTGGTGGGTGTCTTTTTTTTCATTTTTTGCATTGTCTTTTTCACCATCCACAATAGCATTCTCATTCTCCACCTCTGTAAGTTAAAAAAGTACAGGATGTTGCCCTTTATCTAGCTTATTTTCTTAATATTTTCAGGTTATAGTTTGCTTTCTTTTTGTTTGTGAAATGGCCACATACTACAATATAAGATCAAGCAAACAGCAATACACTCTTCTCTCCTACAAATATGAGAGGACACTGGTTTTGGTTAGCATAAAAACAACCACAAAAAATAATTGGCTGAAATTGGTCCATTTGCAGGTTTAACAGAAGTGCTATTTAATTCTATTCTAAATAATACTGCTGCCTCGGTAGGCTTTTTTCAAGGAAACTTTATTGCTAAGAGCATTACTATTTAACTGATCCACTACAAAGATAAAAGGAATGAGAGAGAAAACAAATGAAAAAAAGAAGAAAGGGAAGGAAACTTGCAGGCGCTTGTCTATGCCTCATGACACTAGAATAAAATAATTAGAAAAGATGTTTTCTCCATCTATTTAAGTTTGCATACCGTTTTAAATTATTCACTAGATTAATGTCTACTTTCTCAATATCTCCAGAACATTGAACTGTTTTCTCAAAGAATTTAGTGCTACAACAACAAAATTATTTAGGAGGGACTTACTTTTTCACTCAGTCTTGCCTGTGTCTAATGCCTTCAAATTTACTTCCCAGCAGTAGTACAAGGAATTCAGACTCTACCTTGCAGCACACAGATGTTCACTCAAAAAACCCAGAAAAAATTTAGAAAATCAGCTCCTGTGTTCTGCAGTAGTCTCTTCAAATTGATGTTGACAACATTCTTGCCACCGATCAATTAAATGACAAATGTCTCAATGACTGGGTTTTCCACAGTATAAATGTTAGAGGTCCCAAATGTTGTGTGATGGGGATCTACTGCCCTTTCTTAGGTGCCAAGAGAACTCTTATATGTGCTTTCCTTGCAGCACTTTTGCTTTGAAGCATACACCATTGTCTATGATGCAAACACTGTGACCTTCATATCCCTGAAATGCTTTGCAGTGCACATTTAAAAGGATTTGCTGTTGCAGGAGAGGTTTGGATCAGTTGTTCTGATCAATGCAAAAACTCATATAATTTTCCCAAAGTGCTCGGATACTGCCAGAAACTCTGAAAATTAATCTGAACAGTCTCCCAGATGTGTTCAGGTTAGAAATGTCAAAAAGAAAGACTTAAATCCATCTTTTAAAATTTCTAGCAAGACTTGTCTAGTTGGTACTACTGTATCCTAGCAATGATGCAAATGAAGATTCTCTTATTTAGAAATGAAAAGAAAGCAATATTCCTTACTCTACATCAGACCAGGAGTCAGTATGAATTCTTGACTCCACAGTAGCTTTTCTTTCCTCTCTTGCTCCTCTGAAAGGACGGCTCAAGCACCTCCATATCATATGGATGCAAATTGCCTGGGGACTAAAGTGCTTTCTTAGGAAATGGAAACTTTATTCATAGCTCCCCAGGTTAAGGAGATCTTAATCACCCGTGTCTCCACCTGAATGGTGGGGTAGGAACAGATAGGCAGCTACCACATGTCTTTTCTTCCCTCCCTATTAAATGAGCACATTCAGACTGCCTCCAGAAAATCAAACTTCTTAAGTGACTCCAACCCAGAGACATCATGTTCATGAATCTCATACGGTGCCAGCTGAAAGACACGTGGTGATCTACGAGCAGCAGCAGCACTCGCAGGAAAACACAAGAGTGGAATTAAGGTCACCAGCATCACTGGCAGCACATTCTGAAATGCACACAGACCCTGTGGTATCTAAATTGCTCTGCACTTTCTTTAGAGTCGGAAGCCTGCATTTTATTAATGTGGCTGTTTTGGCCATCTAAGTCCCTTTATGAATCTAAGCCACAAATACCACCTTTAAAAAAGGTGGCAGCTCCCTTTCTCCCAAATGTGGAGAACATAAATGCATTATTCTATTCTCCAGGTGAATCACTGTCTTTATTGGAGAACTTGTTATATATCCCATCCACATAAATAGTATCCTCTAAGGCAAAACTTTGAGACGCTTTATATCCAACTATGATTCTTACCACTACTTTTTGTTCAAAGAAGTAACAGTTTTTCTGCTGATGTGGCTGTGATAGTAATTTACAAGGTAAGCACGTGCAGGACAAACAGATGCTCTGGAATCTTTCAGGTTTTTTTGGAAAACCTCTTTGAAAAAACAACGCACACTAATCCTGAGAACCGATTTACCAGGCATCTTCATGGATGAGTAAGTTTGTTTTTGACTTATTATTAAAATAATTTATATAGACAATTCTTACACTGTAAACATCTTCAAAAAATTCCTTTTTTTCCAAAGGTAGGAAGGAAAGAAAGCAATTATTACCAGATTTTAAAGACCTTTGAAAGCTAGGGTATCAGTAAGACAAAGGTAAAAACAAAACAAAATAAACACACTCATTGGAAATGGAAGAAATATAGCAAAATATTGCATTTGCTTTTTGATGGCATTTTCCAGGGTATCCCTGTTTGCACATTGTCCCTACATTTTTGTCATTCTAAATTATCAAGAAGGAGAGAGGATATGAGGCCATTGAGAATTTGATGAAAGTTATAATAATGTTTACCATTCTAGTTCCATTTTCAACTTAAGCTCTAAAAATATCGCTTTGCCATTCAGTTTCTCAACAAAACCTTTCTCCTTCATAGGCTGCAGATCTCTACGCAGTCTAAAAGTCACCTGCAACTAAACCCACCTAGTTTGGAGCTTTTTTGCTCCACCATTTTCAAGCTCCTATCGACCTTTTCATGACTTAGTTTTTCACTGTACACCTGAGCGCTAGGGTTTTTTGGACACATTTATACTTTGAATGTATTGCTATGCAAAGAACTGCAAAGTAACACCAACTCTGCAGTGTACAGTGGTGTATATTGACTTTATTTAGCATCACAGTCCTGCCAGTGTATCGTCGCACATGTTTCTGTTGAGAAATAGTTAATGTGGTTTTGCTCCCTTTAGTGCAGCTGGCCTCCAGGATCCAGCTTGGTTGCCGCACTCTGCTTCATTATTCACTTTGACTTGTGCATTTTTCAAACATACACTCTGTTTTCCAGTGAACCAAAAGATTTTGTATCTATAAATCACTTTTGCTAGTTAGCCATGGTATCTAGAGAGTAGATTTACCCGAGAAAATACAATACAAGCAGAATGCTTGTTAAGCATAGCAGAATAATATAACAGGAACGAAAAGCTGACAATTTCCAAAGCATACATTTATGTCCCATAACAACTGTTACTGTTTTTATTTCCTCTTCAGGTAGGCTGCTTTTGTCTAATATTTATTCCTATTCTAAAATTTGTTTTATTTCAAGTGTGTGTTATTTCAACATTTTTTCTTAGCGACTGTTTTTAATGGGCATGTATTTTTCAGAAATACATTACTTTTTCTTTACTTTTATTGAGGTTTTTATCTATCGTTCCTCCACTATAAGCAAATTCGAACGAGCTGAAGACTATTTTTCCTGAAGGTTTCAAAAATCCTATGAAAAAATTACTTTGACCACACAGAGTTCAGTCTCCATTCATGGAAGACTGGTTTCTAGTGAAGACACTGATATATCATCTAGTAAACATTAAGAACTTGTGGGGTTGATCTCTACTGACTCTGGTCACCATTAAAATGATAGCATTTAACAGTCATTATGCTATAGCACCTAAAATACTCTGTTCCTCAGAGCAAGGAGATAAAAATATTTAATTTACAAACAGTTTTGGAAAAATGTCACCTTTTTAATTATGTCCAAGTAGGTAATCAATGCCTTAAAGTTAATCTAAGGCAGAGGACACAACTGGATCATTTACCTTGAACTCCTGCCTAATATAGGCTGTAGGACCTAATTAAATCATCTCTGGAGGAAAATATCACTCAGTTCCACAATGTCTCTTCCTTATGCAGAGCGATGACTGCAAAAAGAAGACAAATGCCAACACAGGCCTTGCAGTTTTCCCCCTGCTTGTAGAAATTGAGCACACATCTGTCTCCATGCATTCCTCGAGAACTTTTTTCAAACAAAACCTGTAGCTTTAATGCCTTCTTAACTTAATATCTTCTACTTTTCATAACATAAAGGAATGATGACAGTAAAGGATGCTGTGTTGTTTCTGAGCATTCAGTTTGCCTTGCTGATCTCTCAAAAATATGCTACATACACAGCTATGTGTCACATGTATACACTACTGTGGCTGAACCTGATCTTAACCACCAATCTCCTGCTGCATCACTGGTCCTTCCCAAAATGCCCTTTATCAGATTGGTTAGTGTTTCACAACCT
This sequence comes from Cariama cristata, assembly GCF_000690535.1. Lineage (NCBI taxonomy): Eukaryota > Metazoa > Chordata > Aves > Cariamiformes > Cariamidae > Cariama > Cariama cristata. The sequence continues at coordinate 393,329 of NW_009612947.1, read as the reverse complement.
TTTTTGCATTCATTAATATTCTCTCCTTCTTGGTACTTCTATTATGCTTTTTTTTTTTTCTATTTGCTACTGTCTTTCTTGCTGCCTAACACCCTTTTGCCTTGCCTAAAACTTTCATCCAGTCCTTCTCATTTGTCATTGCTAACCTATTAACATATTTATGTCCAGTCTCAACCTGTCTAAATTCAATATCAAACCATCAGCTCTTGTTAATGTCCTTCCAAGTAGGATGAAGAACACTCTCTTAAAGTTTATTTCTCATTTAAGTGCATGTTTTCTCTGACCAAGTCACCTCTTCATTTCCAGCCCAAGAAGCTAAATTCGCAAAGCTTTCTGTGTCTCTCACTTAACAGGGTGTGTTTTCCAAACTCACAATAACCCTCAAGGCCTCCCCTAAAGACACTTCAGTTATCAGTATCTTTTTCAAGCAGAATTAAGCAAGATATTCCAAAAGTTTTACGCATCAGGTCCTAAATCCTGTTGTATTCCACATCCCCAAACCTGTTCTGCTCTATGGTCCTCAGCTATGCACCCAAGGTCTTCACTAGGTCTTTGGCTACACCACCTGACTGAAAATGAAGCTGATTAGCTCTCCTTCAATACACTGAAATTTCTTCAGTACTCCAAGATCTTTCAAAAACTCAGCATGACAGATGCAGATGCTGTTCAACTAACTCCTTTAGAAATCAGATTGGAAAATCAAGGCCCTAGCTCATTCTTATAATTAAAGATAGTTTTGGGCTTTATTCATATGGAGTTGCACTAGACTCTAAGTCCTTGTTGCATTTTGATTTATCTGATTTCCTTCCACCCAGTTAAACTAGCACTGAAGTTTCAGGAAGATCATGGTTTTCCTCAGCCTGTTTCAACAGATATTTCTCTGCTGCTGGGGGAGATGAGTAATGGCATTGTTTGGAAGTGGAAAATCAGGGTAGACACTGATTTTTAATGGCTTTTGTTACTTTAGCTCAAAATTTATAGTTCAAAGCAGTTACAATTTCTTTTTACTGTAGGTTGATACAAACACACACACTCTTTACTCATTTCTCCCTCAGCCACATTATAATGAATACACCTAGAAACGTCATTTTCCTTTTCTAAGCTTCCTCTCAGAAAGACATTCCCTCCCATTTGAATTATAACAACAGATCTCTAGATTTCCCATAAGAAAGCTTAATATGAAATCTCTAAGCATATTCATTATAACGTAAGCTGCTTAAAAATCCAATTATGATTTAAATATTCAGTGTTTTAATTATCTTACACATTTATTGACAAAAACATGTATAAGTACCTCACTGTGTAATGCAGCCCTATTTATACTTTGGAAATATAATAAAAATATCTATTTTTCAAGTATTTATTTCATAACTACATTTGCCAATGTTGTGTATAAACTAATTATTCATATTACTTTCTCATTCCTAAATAAATATTGGATGGACAAGTAGTTATTGAACATATTTTAGCATTTTTAAAAATTCAAGGGACATTTAAAGCATATAAAATTGCTATCTTCTTTCCCTTTTTTCCTAAACTTCTGTAAATGTTGCACTACTATTAAGATCCTTGATATCAATGGCACAGGTACTTTTCACTGTGTACTCTTAAAAGTGGACTAGACTACAGATTAGGATATGTGTATTTTCACACTGCTTTTACAGCTCGCCTGCTTTTCTGTGCCTCGTTTCGCCATCATGAAATATGATAAAACCACACTATCATCATCGTCATAGGTACATTGTCATCATCATCATAATTAAGATAAATATTTGCACTTTAAAGCATTCTTTAACATTAGTAAAGATTGAAGTTACAAGCTCATAATTCATTTTAGTGTTTGGTTTTGGTTTGGTTTTTGTTTGGTTTTGTTTTTTTTCCCCCGTATAGTGTAATTCCTGTTAATGGCAATCTATGCATTAAAAGTTCACAGTGAAATTATGCTATCAGGACCTCTCTTCTGCTTTGCAGGTGAGGCATAGGAAATGTGTATTGTGCTCCACGTGCAACCCGTTAAATTCTGCAAAATTAAAAACCACTCAAAAAAATAAATTATTCATAGAATTCAGTCAGAATTCATATATCACATTAAGCTATATAAGGTGACTTTCAAGCCATGCTTGAGACTCACCAGCTAGGTCAAATTCTTAGGGTAAAGCAGTATCTTGCAATACAAAACATGCATGAGCAGCATACAATTGCTTTTCAACTACTTACAGCTTCAGCATACCTGGAGTTACCTTACTCATTTGACATCTAGTTGCAGTTTTAAACATAGGGACAAATTTGAAGAGGACAAGGTTTGTATCATAGAATTCCAAAGAACTTCTACAAAGTGGGCCACTGTTCCTGCAAAACTACTTTGTAAAAAAGTATAGGGATCAATTCTTGACCCTCTTTTGATGAGAAAGAGCTTTTCTTTCCTTCACAGAGTCAGAGAGAAGCTGCATGGTAGTTATAAGCAGAAGACAAATGATCTTCTGACTGCTTCAAATATAACTGTGTAAGAACAGAAAATAACTGCACTGCTGCAGTTATAAAGAGCAAATTAGAAAATTTTATTGTGATACTGTATTACTATGTTACGATACATAGCAATGACAGTTGTGGAAGTCAGTCTGGGTAAACCAGCAGATTATTTCCTCCTTTCCCCCCTCCACCCCTTATTTTTCTTCATCTTTGCAATGTCATTCCCTACTGAAGTGGCACACTGATTCCTCAAGGCAAGTGGCCCTAATTTATGCATTACAATTGATTCTAAATTAATAACAAAAATGAAAGGCAATTTTCTGCAATGCAAAACATTGCTTTTTCTGAAGGGACAAATCCAGTACATCAAAGACAGCTTTTTAAAAGTCCTGCCTCAAAAATGACAATCTTTGCTGCAAGATGATTACTATCATCTCCAGAATGATTCATTTTCTACCAGTGAATTGAGGTTCATCATTCTCATTTATTTAAATGCACGTATCATTTTAAATCTACATATTATTTGCCAATGCCAATTGCAAAACTAAGTTGAACCACTGCTTTGCAGCTCTGTCATATTTTCTCTGTGCTGCTTTCTTAATCTTTCTGCAAGAAGATAACTACATACTTTCTTGGAAAAAACAGCATTCCAGACACGCATATAACTCCTTTTTAGTGTATACTTACCCTCCTATTAGTGCTCCAAAAGCTTTTATTCAGAATTGGTATGTTTATTTGGAAGTCATACTTGCAGCTCTGCTCATTAGTGACTAGTGCTGATTGATTTGAAGTATTGCAGGGTAGGACATTTCAGGTTTGCTTGGGTGATAATGCTTAGATTGATTTCTACTAGGAGGTTTTTCATGCCAGATTGGAAAAGCCGAACTGCGTGGAGCAGAATACCCGTCTGTCTGCAGTTCCTGAAAGTTGGGACACTATCCAGGCACTCAGAACACCCCTAAAACTGTGTTAAACTCTCAGACCAATAAAGGATTTATTCCTGAAAAATTGTTTCCAGGCAAAATTATGGTCTAATAACAGAAGAAATGCTAAGCTGGAGGGAAAAGGTCTGCTTTCCTGCGTCAACCTAGAGGACGAGGGTACAGCTGCAAAAGTTTGCCCTGTTTCACTGTGCAAAGCCTTTTTTTCATTAGACCAACTTTATCGACTGCACACTTACGTATTCCTTTCAAAAACTGCAATATTCTGCCAGTTTAACTCTGTAAAAGTCTCCGCTCACCACTGCAATTTGCACCTGCAGAGCGAGTTTCACTCTCTCTGTATCACACCCTCACCCTGGGATGGTACCAGCCTCCCTGCGATGGTTTCTGCTCTCCTTTCGCTACCAAGGCAGCTTCACACCCACTCTGCCTTAGCTTCTCACTTTCCAAACACCAAACAGGAGTGAGATAAAGCTTGGACTTCATCAGCTAAAGATAATAGAGTAAATAAGCCGAAAGGCCACATCCTAAAGGGCTACCTCTAAAGTAATGGCAATTTTCATGTAAAGCCACAAATAATACAAAAAAGCAGCAGAATTACTTACTGCAAACTATCTGGTGAGAGCAAGTGAATTAGGAAATGAGAGAAAGGCAATAAATGACTGATATTACTTGCAAAATAAAATGTCAATATGATAATAATTTAAAAGAAACAGCAGCAAAATGCTGCCTCTAGGCAGCTGTGACTTGCATGAAATAACTTTTCACATAATAGGTAACTCAAGGTCTCAGTGACCTTGGCAAAGTTAAAGGGATAACTTTCAAGTCAAGATGAACATGAATAATTCTTTCTCCCGTACTCACATAGATAGGTTTTGAACTCTTAAATAAAGGCTGCTTAACTTTTCAACTTTTCTTCATTTCTGATATAGAAAATACATAATTACTACTATTGGGGAATTTTTTTCCAAGTCAAGATGAACATGAATAATTCTTTCACCGGTACTCACGTAGATAGGTTTTGAACTCTTAAATAAAGGTTGCTTAACTTTTCAACTTTTCTTCATTTTTGACATAGAATATACATAATTATTACTATTGGGGAATTTTTTTTGCAGTTGATTTTTAATTAATTTCTATCACTTTCAGAATACTTTCTAGTATTGTGTTAATACCTTCTTTCGAGTATCTGTATTTTCTGCTGACATGCTCTCCCTGAACAAATTCCCTGTGAATTTTCAATGCAGAGAGTTTAAGTAACTTCAGGCTTGTGATTCAATATATTGGAAAATTAAATTGTTTTTACTCTTTTGGGAACAAAATGGTTCAGTGTGTAGAGTGACTGTTATTAAATTAAAAAAAAATATATCAAACAATCTCTAAATTTCTTCTTCTGCTTGAGCATTCTTCAAACCTTCAAATTATTTTGAAAATGCTAAAATGCCACAGTGATCTTTCATAACAGAATATCCAGTTATTTAAAATTTCTCACACAACAGGAAAACTCTTATAATCTTCCCTGGACCTGAGAACTCATTGAAACAAATTGTGAATCCTTTGTCTAAAGAAATTCCCAGAAACCACTACATGAATTACTAAAACCATTGAATACATAGACATCCAAAAATAAACATACAAATGAATAAAAGCCCAATTCATAGTAATTAAAATATTCTTTGCCTTGGAAAGCTTGAATCATCAAATGTAAATCCAGGCTATGTATTTTTTTCTGTCTGAAATATAAGGTTAGCACATGCATGGGAGGGGGCATCCTTCATTGAGATAATGCCCTCAGAGGAGTTTAAATGGCATCACAGTGATAAATCAAAGGAAATACATTATTCTGATTTAATTGAGCTAGCATCCATGAATGTTTTTCAGACACTTAGATTTAAAAGCAAGATTCTAAGATAACAATATGAAAATATTAATCTCTTTGATAGGCACCCAGAGGGAGCTAAATGTATAGTATTATTTCAGCTTCTTTTCCTAATCATAGTGTAGCAGTTAAATTTTTTTCCCTTAGTCACTTATAGCCTTTTCCCCTCCTTTGTCTCCCCTTTCGTGGCTTCACGCCTACTCTGTTGTGACTATTGGGCACTGTTGTGAATATTGTGACTATACGTGAGAAGCGCTGCCATTCCACAGCTGAGAAAGGATGCACCCTCTGCACAGCTGTGAGAATGATGAAATACAGGGCAAGTCTTCTTTATAAACAGAGGCTCAATGGAAAGCCACGTGCTTTTTTAGAATTTGCCCTGGGTAACTCAAATTCTTCTGACTGTGCATATTCTGAAGCAGTCCAGATCCTCCCTGTCTGTAGAGGACATTAAACAGACCAGTCCGATCACTGCTTTTGGGACAACTGTGGGCAGCTCGCCTGTTGTACTTCACTGCACTCCCAACCTGTAGCAATGCAATCGTTAACGGCAATAACAATAAATAAAAATATTTTGTTCACATCTCAAAGAGAGATATATTAACAGCTGTCCCTTCACTTCAGCCAATAGTCTTCAGTAAGACAGTTATGTGGGTTTCTTGAGTTTCCAGTCCCAGACTGGAAATGACAGCTAACAACACTGGGCAGGAGCTTCTGCCCCCCAAAAGGTATAGCCCTTCCTCTCCCAGCTCTTCCACCTTTCCACACATACTCCAGACTGGCACATTTTGTACCTCTAACCAAGCACAGGTGGAACAGACCCCCAGAAGACACGCACAGCTCTAAAACCAGGAATAGTTTCAGCATAATGACTCTCTGACAGAATAAGAACAAAGTACAAAGTTTTCCAGTGATTAGTTATATTTTGGGTGCCAAATTAGGGCTGCTCTGAGGTGACAGAAAGTCACATGCTTTGGGTGAGTAATGTTACCAAAAAAATCAGACTGTTCCAAGGAATCTTAATTTAGGTCACTGAACTAAAGCAATCAAATTCTGCAGTTGCTTTGGAAAATCTTGACCTGGTATTTCAGCGTCACATTAGCAGGATTGCACACCAAGCTCCTACAGCTCCTTTCATCAGCTCGCTCCTGCACAACCTAAGGTCAAAGCAAAATCTGGTAAGGCACAAGAGACGAAAGGAGAACACAGACCTTGCTTAAGCCATTACATCCAGAGGCCAGAGAGTCTGCTCTTCCCAATGCTCACAAACCTCTCTGAAGGTAAACAACAGCCGCGGACACAACTGCCTATCAGTGTCAACTCTAAACTAAGATGTGAATGGAATCAGAAAGCATCAAAGAATTTCCTGCACAGTGATTGCATGCACTACATCTGTATTTTCAAGGATCTTAATTTCTTTTTTTCATTTTACAGAACTTTGTTTTACACATACACAGAGAAATACACTGCAGACTCTATATGGGTACCCAAGAGATCAGTTTTTCAAATTGTCTACACAACAATAAAAAAGACAGGATTAACATTTTCTGTTTGTTGATAACTCAGCTCCATACACAGATACTTCTGCCTCTTCCTGTAGGCAGACTGTGCTGACCCCTTCCAGGAATAAATTCTTGTGTCTAAGCTTTATTGCAATAAACACCCATAGGTCACTATTCTACTATAAACCTGATATAAACTAGCCAATAAGAAGGATTCTGCATTCGAATTACAATTTATTTCAGTCTGAGGCTGCAAGAATAACTACCACTTACTCTCACTTAGGAAGCAGGCAGAGCCCAGCAAAGAAGAAATGTAATAAAGCCACCCAGTCAGAAAGCTTTCAACAGTGAAGGAAACATCTACAGTTCTGCAGAAATAAACACTCAGAGAGCAACACTGTGTTTGGAGGAGCTCAGCAGGTACCTGAGGGACACTCACTTTAAAATACTTACTTTCCCCAGTTGGAAGATGTCAGACCAGTCCACTGGGACTGTTGATGGTTGGATATTGATTCGTGCACTCTGGGCTCTCAAAGGACATGCTTCTATTGCATAAGCTTTAAACTTTGAAAATACCTTTTCCTAGTGGCTGTTTCTTGACCACTGCCTTCCACTCTGTTACTTCTGAACCACACAAAGCAGGACTTTCCTGGCACTGCAATGTCATACAATCTCATTCCTGAGAGGCCAAAGCATATTGATGCATGAACAACTGGTGTCTAACACCTTAAAAAGAGGCAGCAAGCAGATACACTACCGACTAATACTGAAAACCTTATTTCCCAGACATACAAGCAAACAGTGATCTTGGTGGATGAAAAGCTGGATGTGAGCTGGCAATGTGCACTGGCAGCCCAGAAAGCCGACTGTATCCTAGGCTGCATCCAAAGCAGGGTGACCAGCAGGTCGAGGGAGGGGATTCTGCCCCTCTGCTCCGCTCTGCTGAGACCCCCCTGCAGTACTGCCTTCAGCTCTGGGTCCTCAGCACAAGAAGGACATGGACCTGTTGGAGCGAGTCCAGAGGAGGCCACGAAGATGATCCGAGGGCTGGAGCACCTCTGCTGTGAGGACAAGCTGAGAGAGTTGGGGTTGTTCAGCCTGGAGAAGACAAGGTTCCAGGCAGACTTTATTGAGGTCTTTCATTACTTAAAGGGGGCTTGTAAGAAAGATGAGGACAGACTTTTTAGTAGGGCCTGGAGTGATAGGACAAGGGGTAATGGTTTTAAACTAAAAGAGGGTAGATTTAGACTAGACAGAAGGAAGAAATTATTTACGATGAGGGTGGTGAAACACTGGCACAGGTTGCCCAGAGAGGTGGTAGCTGCCCCATCCCTGGAAACATTCAAGGTCAGGTGGGACAGGGCTCTGAGCAACCTGATTGAGTTGAAGATGTCCCTGCTCATTGCAGAGGAGTTGGACTAGATGGCCTTTAAAGGTCCCTTCCAACCCAAAACATTCTATGATATCTACCAAAACAAGATAGATAGAAAGATATAAAAAATAAGACATTGAGTCAAATTAAAATTCTTGTGTCACTGAATACAATCTAATTCCCACTGCTCTTCAGTGTTCAGAGGAATGCACCTCTTTATATTTTCGCAAACTTCTGCATTTTCACAATGAAAATTAGTGATGAAACCAGCATAATTAATAGTACAGTAGTAATTATCTCTTCGGTTTACAAGGTACCAAAGTAAATAAAAGCCCGGGCCTGAAATAAATTCCTCACTCTACCAAAATGCACAAGGATTGCTTTTTCCACTGTTTCCTCAGGATTTTTGAATTTTCCTCTTTAAGTTTACTTATGATTACAGTTTTAGGCTTTCTAGTTGAGATTTGAATAGATCCTTGACTTTAGTAGAAATGTGGAAACTCAACCTTTTAGAGAACAATAATCTTGAACTAGAAAAAGTGGAATCTTCTCATGTACTTGATGTCACTGAAGTATCAAGTCAAAGGAAAGAAGAGAGAGAGTATATTTTCAGCCTCTCCACTGAACAGAGCATATGGTGGATATAGAATAAAGTTTATCAGAGTTATCACAGTACGCTCCCGGATGAGAAATCATTACTGAGAATATACTCTTTTGGAATATCTTTAACCTGATTTTCTAAGGAAATAATTATGCCTTGTGAGTATCCATGCCTGCCTCTCCCTCAACTGTAGTAAGTCCAATAGCCAATTGCAACCAAATGTGAAAAAGTGAGGATGAAACAAAACAGTAAGTTCCTAAAAACTTTGTAAAACTATGTGGTTCATTAAAAACAGGGACATTCTGCAGTGTAACTGAATTGTTATCATAGGCCAGAGAATCCGCAGGAGTATAAAAGAAAAAGAAATAGAGACACTTCATGCATGTCTCAACCTTGGGAAAATTCTGAGTCTGAGCTCAACCTGTTCAGACACCAAGGTCAGTCAATCTCAAGATGCAAATGCACTGGGAACTAGATGTCTTTAATTCCAGTGCTGATAGAATTTAATTTTTCTAAACAGTCTGTTCCACAGAAAGTAATATAATTCTACTTTTATACAGATACAGAATGAAAATACGTGCTGAAGCATCAAAAGATTCTGTGAAAATAGCTTTACTAATCATAACTGCCCTCTTTTTCACTAACATCTAAAGAATAGGCAAGGTTAGATGAGAAAAAAAGTACTGAGATCTGAACTCAGATGTTGAACTCGGCACAAATCCAACATGAATCATTAAGTGACCCACTGTCTTCCTTTACTCTTCTTCAAGATAACTATTGATATTGGCTGATATTCCATCAGCTTTATTAAAATCTTCTCTTCAGCATGCCTCCAACCACAGCACTGTACCAAGGAGTCAATCAATTAAAACTTTCCTCCAGCTTAGAGAAGTTAGGCTAGACTTTATCACAGAGTCTATTTAGTTATCTCTTACACTGACCGCTGATTTACAAGTGCAAATTGGTCTCTTGATAGTGCTGGTTACATTTTTCAAGTCCTGCAGTAATAGAAGACTAACATCACTGCACTAATATGACTCATTTTATGTAGAGTTTCCTTTTTATGGTGTCCTTAATATTCAAGCTAGAGCAAGGTAATGGCTTATTTTAAGGAATTTTGTCTAAGTGTGCATTTGGGCATTGTAGTTTATTACAAATCACAAAGTCTTAGTCTCAGTCTACACCTGGATCTGCATTTTATGCCTATAAGTTAGCAGAGAAACTCACACACTCTCTGAGGTAGCTGAAAGAATTAAAGCTGTCTTTCTTTTTTCCTTTTTAGAGAAGAGAATTTGTTTGATTTCTCTTAACTCTGTAATTGTGTTACTCAATTAGGTTCTTATGAGAGCTCTAAATGAGGATTGCTTAGTTAACAGTGATCCTTGTGGGCTCAGGGATTGGTGATAGTACCTGATAAGTGACTGGCACAACTGAAGAAGAGCGTGACACTAAGGAGGGGTCTGGCAGAGGTGTACTTACAACTTCCTTAACTCCTGGAACAGCACTGATCATAGCTTTAAGGTGGATCTGCCTCAAATTCATCATCTTTGTGAGCTCTGACTGAAGCCTTTTAATCTCAAAACTCCAAGTCTTGTTAAACTGTAAGCTAGGACACAACATTTTAAATAGAAACAACTAAACAACATTATGTCAAAGAGTAAAAATAAAAAAAGCTTTCTACACAAGCCCACTGTATCCTTGCAGTCATGTCTTGGTACGCCAGCTGGGTCTCAGGTAGCTCGGTGATGCTCAGCAAGCTCTGCGCTGTCCATCCCTGAGTCCCTTAGCAGGGTTTCCTTTTGGGATTTTTGAGACCCTGCTGATCTGCTCCCCAGCTTCACATGGGATGCTTTCTGGTAACATGCACACAGTGATCCTATGTTACCCCAAGGGATGGAGCCATCTCTTCATCCTGCGGCAAGGATCATACCTAAGCCAGTACCTCTCTTCAAGAATATGTCCCACAAATTCACGTCACCTATGGATGAAGGTGATCTCCTACAATTAAATTAACGGTGTCCTTGCCTAGTCTATAGAGACTGGGAGGTGCTCTGAAGTAATCAATCCTTTACCACCTTCCCTTTCATTCTGCTATAAAAAAAAAAAAAAAAGAGCAGAAAAGAGTGCAAAAGCCCTAATACACCTTCAACCAATTTATCTTATACACTGTAAAACCTTTTAAATTATATTGACTATTTCAAAATGTGGATAAATGTCATGAAGAAAATATCTGATGGTTTTGGGGATGCAGAATTCTGTAACTTGGGTAACTGGACTAAAATGGAAAGTTTATTACCAACTGTTTGATATGGGCAAACTACGTTTTTATCTTTCAACAGCAGCAACCTTAATGCATTTTGCAGCTTTGCCATTAAATACAGAGAGACGATTTTCCATCTAATTTCTAAAAGCAGTTTTGTGGGAGAAAATGGGTAATCAACATGGAGAATGTCTTTCTTCTGAAAATGCTTTTAGTCTAACATAAATGACAGCTATTTAAAGGCAATCACTTGTGTTTTATATCTCACACAAAAAACAGCAGACACAGTACCCTGCCTTCGAGACAAAACACTGATACATGTGACAGAACATTTCAAGCAGTAATAATCATAAGCCACAGATTCAGCAGCATCCAGAAAACAACTGAAATATCCTCCATTAAGATCTGTAGCATTTTTTGCTATTCAATCTTTAACTGATATTATGTTGTATTATATTATAAATAACTAATTATCTCCATCAGACAGGTACAGGAGTTGCAAATCCCATTTGTTCTGCAGTATGTACACTGATAACTTACATATCTGTTAAAAATAAAGTGGTTTTCAAAATATCACCCGGGAGGCATGTGTTCTGTTCAGTGACCTTTGGAAACTCTAGTCCAATGCATAACTAGTGATGCGCAAATAAGTTGACAGTAGATAAAAAGTGCCTATAACCTTACATATAATCTGTTATGAGGATGGCTATGGTAAAAAGATATATTGTTCTTTCATAATTTGCCTGAAAGAGTGAATCAATGAGAACATAAACTTGTATCCCTTTAAGGTGAATGGTTATGGAATTAATTATCCTGGACAATTAAAAATATAACGTGCAGGAAAAGTGCAATGAATTGTATAATCTAACTATCTAATTTAATGGTAGTTTGCTACCTTACAGGCATTTCTTCATATGGCATCAGTCACATCTTGGTAAATCGAGCCTTGCATTCAAACAGTTTATGTAGAAAGAAGCCTAACTGTGTTTGCTTCAAGATGACAAAACTTCTTATTACCAGGATGTTGGTAGAATATTGAAGGAATTCAGCAGAAATCTTTGTAAGCACTATGACACGTGACAAAACTTAGACTTTCTTTCTCACACAATATGCAGCCCATTTGGTCTTGATCTTGTGGCAAAGAAAGTCCGCAGTCTAAAGAAAACAGTTATGTAACCAAAAGGCAAGGAAAAACCACCAAACCCAGGAAGATATGATGCAGCACAAATTTTAAATCTCTTTTTTTTTTTTTTTTGTGCTACTTTTAAACCACGCTACCAACAAAGCCTTCACTGCCAGCCCTGGTTATAGCTCATGTAATTCAGACTTGTATAAACATACCCTTTACAGATAGATATGTTCTATAGCTTTTATATAGTCACTTGAACATTAAAAACACTTCTGCAGTTTTTGTTTTATAGTATAAAACTACGTATCTTCCATTATGTACACATGCAAAGAAATCCAGGAGGATAAAAGAGAAAAGATGCCACAATTCTAGTTCACAAGCTAAAAGGGAGTTACCAAGTCACACAGGCTCTTCCCAATAATCAAATGCCTAGTCAAGCACTGACATGGTTATGGGGAAGAAAAGCATTCTGGATACTGGTCTGCAAGTAGCTACATCTGAATCTTCTTAAAAACATGAAAGGCTTATCCTGTTGAATCACTGACATTTTTATAGTTTAGAATAAAGAGCGGACATCTTTATTCAAAATATAAAAAATATTATTCTTAACCACTTTTATTCTCATAATTAATTGTATTACTTTTATTACAGATCATATTTTTTCCTATAAGAGAAGAGTAAATTATACTTACCCTCTCCAGAGTAATTTCTTCAAATTCATATTCAATTTCTGTTCCATTGACCTAAAGAAAATAAAATCAGAAAATTCCTTAAATGTACATGGAAGGTAATTTGGTAGGGATATTGTATAGGTATTCCAGTATGACCAGTTTACTGAGCACGTTTTTCAACGTATAGGTGAGGCTATCTAAATTATAGTCTACTTAGCTCCCCTTTGTCTTGAATGGCATATAATCAAGCCTGTAGACTTGAAAACAGTAAAAGTCCAGGATGTAAAACACTGAAATAATGGATAACTAAGTCACATAGTATGACTGATATTTGATATGGCATGTTGTGGACTTTGTGCAAATGTTTAGTTTCCAAGGTAATAGTGTCATGCCAAAACCAGAAGACCTGTTTCCAAAAATTAATCTGATAAATAGAAGAAAGATTAATTATTCATTGCCTTATGAGCTCCAATTTACTTTGCAATACAAAACCAGACAGAAAATTCATAGTAGTTATGTAAAAATCACTCACTGATACATATCCTGAAATACATCTTGTTTACTATATTAACCAAGGGCAAGAACATGACAGAGGACCTTTGCAATAGACAGCTGAATGGGAAAAAGCCACAGAACGTTAATGAAATTCTTACGCTGAGTTTCAGTGTCAAAATAAATTAAGCTGCAAAACGTAGAGCACCAAAATGGATTGCACCGGACAAGAAATCTATCAGTTGAAGACATGACACTGATTTAAGCAGTATTCTGAAACCCTGTTCCAGTCTGACATGGATTTTTTCTGACCTTCTAGGCAACTCACTTAACATCCCTTTCTTAGTTTCCTCATTTCTTAAGTGGGTAGAGTATTGCACCTGAGAAAGCTACAAAAGCTGACTATATTGTAAGTAAACTGCAGAGTAATGAAAATACTTCTATTATTAAAATCTCAGAAGAATTTCAAAGTGTCCCTTAGTTATAGCTAGTCAGCAATTTTTTGATTTGGCCAGAAAATATCGATTAATCAAAAATAATAGATATGGACCATGAATCATGCTTTTTAGTTTTTGAGATGATAGAATATTTCCTGGAAAACAGTTTTGCTTTAGTGTTTTACTTAATGGAAAAAAAAATATTTTGTAAGAGCAAAATTGAAGTGAAACATTAAGATTGACCTAATTTTGTAGGAAGAAATTTGTTATTTCTCAGAACAAGAATGTTTATTACTCCTCCCTACTCCCAACTGCTAATTTTCTATATTCGATTTCTAACTGTAATCAGAAAATACTGTACACAAATCATTCTTTATCTAGTCAAGCACCTTCCAAATGTAATTAGGTACTTCTCTGGTGAATATTATAACTAGGTACATGTGTCTGCCAAACAAAAGCTTCCTATAAAAGCCACCAGCTATTTAATTTGTCTGCAATTCAAGACCTGATAAACCATGGAATTAGTAATAGAAATACAATCCCCAGAATCTGTGTTCAAAAGGAAAGACAGACAGGAAGAAATGTCTAAAAAAATAACCCAAGTTTAACAATGAAATGAAAACACAACATCAATGAATAAAATATTTAATACATACATAATATTTTTATTTTTTACATTATTACTATCTGGTAATCACATTACACTAAAAACAGATATGAACAAAAATTTTACTATAGGATATTTTCCTGTTCTATGTTATCACTTTAATGCTTTCTGCATAGACTCTTATTAATGTAGGCAACTTACTAGGTATGAACAGCTTTATAGCTATTCCATTTTTCATCCTTTCTTGTCTAACAATAATGAAATCAAAGCTATCTATATGTCTCTGTTTTCATGAACTTCTCTTTCATCTTAGGTTGGTGGATGGCTCTGATCTATGTCTTCAATTCCTCAGTCTTGCTCTATAAAGCTGTCTTTGCTTCACTGCTTATAATCACTTTTCCTTTGCATTAAAAACTCGTTAGTACAGAAAAAAGGGAAAAAGAGGGACATAAGAAGTGAGCAACCTCTGTATAAAGATGAAAGGAGAAAACACAAGCTGAATACTCAATTTGCATTTGGACACAAACAATATCTTGATTATGATCATCTGAGGGGTTTCTTTTATCATCCACAGTCACAATTCCAAAAAGGTCTTCAGTTCAAATCGCCATTAATCGCAGCAGAGATCCATTATCAGGCTCCATAGCAGTAGGGATGATGTGAATTAAAAAGCTGATCTTGATCCAACTCCTTTTGTTATTTAAACATATTCATCTACATATACAGATATATCTACATTTGCAGATATATCTACATATGCAGTTCACTGCCCTGTTTTTCTTGCTGGTTGCTCAGAAGACTAATGCAGTTATTTCATAAAGGATCTAATAAGATATTGCACCTACTTGAGGCAGGTGGAATGATGATGTATGCAGTACCATTCATTGCTAGCACCATTTTATTTCATATTTAGACTCTCTGGCTGCACCTACATTGCTAAATTAGAGTCAATTTTCAGCCAAGTCTCAGTGCTTAAGGCTGTTTCTGTCTGGAGTCTGCTGGAAACAAATAGCCAAGGAGTGAGCCAACAGTTAAGCAGGAAGAGAATCATGGCTCCAGCGCTGGAACTGGCTTGTCGGTCCTCTCATTTAGCAGCATATGGACATACCCTCTGTTTTTGTTCATTTTACCTTGACAGTCTCCGGCCTGACAAAGCACCTAAACAAGCTCTCTGAACTTGCAACTTCCATTTCTTGCAAGTAGTAGGAACCTGCTCCTATGTCTCTCTTTACATGAGTTTTCTGAATCTGCTTTTATATCAACAAGAATACACAGCAAAATTTACTATGTATGATTTTAGATAACCATGAGAAATTCCAAATATTTTCATATGTTTTTCTCTTCTCCTCCACAGTCAAGGAAGTCATCAGCATTTCCAAGTCAGTTTGGGAATATTCTTTCCCATCTTTCAGGAGTGCAAGTTTGACACAACAGATACCTTTAAACTCAACTAAAGTTTGATGTTTATAATGCTGAAATATGAGGTAGTCATCTAGCTCTCTCTATACTCAGTGAGAAGAAAGAGCCACTTTTATGTTTTAATTAATTTCATCCTACACTAGAAATCTCAGGTAGGTTAGATGAATTGTGCCCCTGAGGTTTCCTTTCACTACGTCCAAACAGAGTCTAAAAACTATGCGTAAAGTTTGGCGAGCACTAGCCTTAAATCTGTTTTCTCTGTATTAATTCTAACTATAGACTGGTAACAAAGTTCTGCTCAAGGAATGCCATATGTCTTTCATAACTATATAGCAGTGAAAGGTCAGATCTCTGGTTTAGCAGCTTTTCTGATGGCTTTTTTGGGCTTGTCTGCACCTGTAACTGGCAGCACATACACAGCACAATATCCAGCACCTGCTCCCACAAGCGCAGCCAGGTGGAATGTCCACAAGGAACAATTCAGTCTCTCCCCTTCTCCAAAAGCTCAAAGCCAAGATACATTGCTCTTGGCTTCCCTCTCTGATTTGGGACACTGATGCCCCCTTTTCAGAGAAAGAGTGCTCAAAACCAACTGTGCCAGTAAGAGGTCTAGAGGACTCTGGAAGAAGTGCACAAGATGAGATCCACGGGAAGACGCAATCAACCACGTGCCTCCTTCAAGGCACTGAGTCTGGAATCAAAATGTGTCTCATCCAGTAATGTGTTCTGTTTCCAGCAGAACAAAAAAGATACTGTTGACCAGCACAAAATACATAAGTGCTACATGAGGAATAGACCCACACGAAACCTTTAGATAACTTTGAGGGCCTTTGTTGCCCTGTTGCTCAGGAACAGCATCACCAAGATACACTTCTGATGCAAGAAGGCTGCTTGGTCTCCTGACCTTACTTACGTTCATGATCCGGAGTGTGACGAATTTACAGCCCCTGTAGAATAAGTTACCATAATTCAATTAAGTCCCAATGTTTAAAGCGACTAGTTGCAAAGGCAAAGTAACTGTTGCCTTTCATTTACAGCTGCACCTGTTATACCAGAGGACTCTCCCAAACTTTTGACATGAAAATGTCTTTAAGATACACATGTAATGTAAGGTAACGATCCAGATTCCAGCATTCAAGAGAGATTTCCTGGTGAAGCTCTAATCACTATTACAGTGCACTTATCTAAGATGAAAGCACTAGTCATCTTCAGATGACACTTCCTTTCAGTAGAATGAGAAATAAGGAACAGTTAAAAAAAGGTTTTTATATACCATTTTGTGAAAAAAATGAAATAAAGCCCAGCACACAGAACACCAAAATTAGGACCTGACAAACTCTGATTCGTATGTTCCTTTAGATGAAGAATTTTATTCTGACTTTTCAGGAAGTTTCTCTCATTTGGTGCAGTTTAAGGATGCCATAAGCAGCTGATGTAGTCCCTTAATGAAAATCAATTGTTCAGATTATGATAGATTCCTAAAATCCATGAGAAAAACATCCTGTTGAGTTTTTAATTTTCACATACTCTGTCACTTTGTTAAGACTTCTATAGATGTGGGTTTTTTTCTCATAATAATAATTTGATCCTCTTTGTATAACTCTGCAATTATTTGATTTGATAGACCTGTTTACACTCAAACAAGTAAGCATTGCCTAATTCTTTCTTGCTATACTTCTACACATCTACAATTGCATCCAGCCACTCAGTAAGATAAAGATGTCATCATATGAATTTTCATAAAAACTGTATTATGATAGTGGCAACAACAGCATCAAAACACTTGCAGTTTACACAACTGTAATATTTTGAAACCACTGCACCTATTCTTTCTAACACAATTTATGTCATTAGAGTTGTTTGTTATGCCCAGTCTTATTTTCAAGAAAAGATTGTTTTGCTTTAAATTGCAATATCTGTAGACTTTTATTACAAACCAGCCCCATTTTAATTGTATTTAATTGGATATTGTTCTTCAGCTGCCTTGAAGAAAGAAGATTGCTGCTTCTACTTTTATTACCATATGCATAGGAAGATAACTACCCTGCCACTGATTTTCACTCAACATGCAAATTTTATTTTGGCTGTATGGTTTCACCCGTTGTCTAACCACCCAAACCTCACCAGCAACATTGCCAAATTTTTGTTTTACAAGTAACCCTAGGATACACTTGTCCTTTAAAAATTTCCAATTTGCTGCATAATTAAGATGGTCCATTTTACATTTCAGAAATATCAAGGTTGAGTAATTTCATGAGTATAAGATTTAAACAGCCCTTCATGATTTCTGTTTTATCAGCAAGACCAAAGAGTGATCCCTATTTTTAGCCTTTTGCCATCTCCAGATTTAGGTTATTTCTTCATTAATTGTCAAAGGAAACCTGCTGATATCCTTCTGATATTGTTTTCCAAGAGCATTAAAAATTTCCTTTCTTACTGCATATAAACATATAGAAAAGTCTCCTCTCTTCTCCGATTTCAAATATGATGATTTTGTGCTTTCAAACTGTTCTAAAGAGGCTGCCAGAAAGTTTTCCAAGCTACTCTATTTATGTGAGTGAGTGCATTTTATGGGCTTTTTATACAAGATACCCCACATCTATTTTTAATCACAGTGCACAACTAAGCCCACTTCCTTCTTTTCACCCATATTTCCTTTAGAAAACAAGGACAACATATTAAGCTCTCTGAATGAAAATTTAACATAATCTAAAACTTTCTTGTCATAATATGACTGTTCTAGTGTAAGGAACCAAGAGTGAAAGACCATATGGTTTTGAGAGAAATTTATACTTTATCAGGAATAGGTCTTACAGTATACGTGCAACTGATTTGTGGATCCTTCCACAGATGACTACAGAGCACTCGACTGCTTTTTTCGCTCATTCTTTCCTTCTTAGATGTTTCCTATATCCTTCTCCAGATCTTAATTTTTAGTCAGTTGCCTTCTTCATTGTTTGTGTACCCTGCTCATCCCTTCCTCTCTTTCTTCCTCCCTCACTGTTACCCTGGGTTTTCTTGTTTTCATTCTCTTGGAGAAATACCTATTTAACAAGTAACCATTATCACTCTTCTGTGGTTGATTCCCAAATCCCTAATTTTATCTTACCCTACCTCATTTCCCAGGTCTTGTTCAGAACAAAATCATGTTTTCTGTATCTATTGTGAATCACCATCCCCTAGCTGTAATCACAACTTCTCATGTCTCCACCTCAGCCTCCACTGCTTTCTCTGATTTTCATTCTTTTCATGTTTTTTACTTATTTCTTCCTTCTTGGAACCTTCAAATCTGTTCTTTTCTTTTTCTCTGACAGAGATGCACGTACAGACATACCGAATTAAACATACTTTATCTAATCCCACTTCATCCAAATGATTATTAATTATTAGCTTTCCAACTTCTCATCTTTTCCAACTAAACTTTTAACAAAATATTCTCCCATAGCTCCTATTAAGTCAACCCATACACTCCATGTACCTTGATTCCTTTCACCAATATGCTTCATCTGCTTAACTACAGTTTCAAAATCTCATCCAAATAAGGGATTCTCTTTGGGTTGCCTCTACTTGCTGCTCTCACTCCTCACAATCCTTTCTCCTATTCAGCAATAATTTAGATTTTTTTAGTTGTTTTGTCTCCATAGATCTGATACTTTCTACAGTCCGAAAACCATATATATCTTGATACCCTCCTCCTAGGTATTCTTGTTATTTTATGTGGCTTACATGTTATGTGATAATACTCTGTTCTTTACAATGTGCACCATCAAGTCTTCCTTTGTCTTCTCTTTGTTTTGTCTGTATTCTGATACTGGCCATATACACCCCAGAAGAAAAGTGCCTATATGCTTGTAAGTGTAAGCACTCGATATATCTAATGCAGACCCATCACAAAACTCTCAGTTTCATAAGCATAATCCATGGAGCAGAACAAAGCAGAGCTCATGATTTCAAATGGGGTTCACAGTAAATAGAAATGAAATGACATCCGTGAGTGAATTCTGTTTAGGCTAGCAATTCCAAGTTGTACAAAATTAGCATCAACAAAAGAAGAATGCCAATTTCAGCTTTTGTACTTACAACCCCCCCTCTCGCACTAAGAGAAATTCATATAGAATCATTATGGTTGGAAGAGACCTCAAAGATCATCAAGTCCAACCGTACACCTGATGCCACCCTGTCCACTAAACCATGTCTTGAAGTGCCACATCTAAACGTTTTTTGAACATCTCCAGGGACGATGACTCCACCACCTCCCTAGGGAGCCCGTTCCAATGCCTAACGACTCTAACAGTGAAGAAGTTCTTTCTAATGTCCAGCCTGAACCTCCCCTGGCGCAACTTGAGACCATTTCCTCTCGTCCTATCGCTAATTACCGGGGAGAAGAGCCCAATCCCCACCTCACTATATATGCCATCATATTACCAATCTAACAGGTAGAAATCTAAGTTAAGCAGTCGTCTAGGCTTTTTTTTACACGCTCTGGAGAGAGGAATCAAGGGGGGCTGATTTATGCCATGTGCCTTAGCCTTTGGATGGAATTACCATTTGAGGAACCTCTGTCGGTCCACTGACTATATAGAGAGGCTTTAGACTTTTAGGATTTGCATCCTAAAAAAATAATTTTGTAAAATTCCTTATATTTCTGTATCTTAAATTTGTAATACACATCAGTGCAGGAACTTGAAACAGTGCATTCCAGAGAACTAGATACAGTCATTTCTTTCCACAAAATTACATTTGTTCTTGTGCAATTCAGGTCATTTACTATACTGCTTCAGAAGTTCGCAGTCACTCTGCCTTTCATTTTCTTCTGTGCTTCTGCCATTGCTGACACCCTAACATATGAGTTATCATAAACACTCAGTTTGTCAGGTTCCTATATCTCTGGTCCATTTCAGTTTTAGAAGAAAATCCATCAAACTTTTCAACAGTCTGAACAGTTCATGTATTTCTAGAAATTATTTTACAGTGTAATATTTCATTCTATGCACAAGTTACATAAAAATGCAAAATTGCTGTTGCTTGACTGACCTTATTTCATCAACAAAGATTATGAAGTACTTGTGACTTAGGAATTACAAGGTTATTTTAATAATGTTTAATACTGTAATTTGCATAATTTAATTTAAAATGTTGGTAACTGTAGTTAGAGTGGTTAAAAGGTAGAAATTAATATGTAAACTGAGGGTTAAGTCTGATTCATTGAAACACTTAATATAAAATTTTCTCTCAGTTTTAGGGAGAAATCAATAGCATACTAACTGGCAAAATTTTAGGCAAGGAAACAACAGCAATAATGTACTTCATTCTTTGATATTCATGACAAGTTTATGTAGCAATCATATAATGAAATATATATATAATATACATAATGGGCATGCCCTATTTCCTCAATAAATAAATATACAACCAGCACAATCTAACCTCTTGCAATTTGTTAAATGACAACATACCCTGACTCATATTTTTGTGCCTAAAATTGTCTCCCAGTACCTTTGTTTACCTTTGAGAGTTAATACTCCCTTCCCTGCTCTTTCACCCCATTTCCTATGAACAAACCACAATCAATGAATTCTCTTGGGTTCTTTTCTTCTTGCATGTTCCCTTTAGCACACATACTGGAGGCTAAACTGCACTCTCAGTAATGCTGGTGCAATCCCATTGGTATCACTGGGCTTGTACTAGTGTAACTGATGTTCCGTTTATTCATCTGCGGATGTACTTACACCTGCAGGAGGGAGCAGACTTCAAAAGGTAAAGAAAATACTTGCACAAATAATAAAAATGAGTAATAAGGAATATTCACATAAATAAAGTATATGTATATTTATAAACAAATATTAATGTATTCCACAGGACAAGCTTTTTATGCACGAATCACTTGCTTTATAAGTATTTTTATAGCAGCAGAAAGGTTCACTATTTCTCTTCAAATCTTGGAAGACTCTTTAGTGTATGTATGGGCAGGGAGCCACAGTCCTCTGTATTCTACAACTAAAAGCATAGCAGAACAGCTCCCTCATGACCAATTAATTTTGCTGCAGAAAAAAAAAAAGCCAATCTGAATGGCTGAGACAAAATCAAAGTGTTTTTCTGCTCCTCCTCACAAGCTCAGGGAAAGAAAATTGATGTAACTGTTATTCACAGGGATTAACAGTGCACACCCTGAGAAGCAGCTAATACAGCACGACTGATCATCACCAGTCACAATCTAAACCTAGCTAAAATTTAGCAAATTGTTCCAAATGCTGCTCAGCTTTCTTTGTAGTGAAAAAACTGTTTTGCATCAGTTTGAGAGAAATTTCAGTTTTTCATAAAAAATTCATCAACTTAAATCTAAGGAGAGAGGGGAAAGTCACTTTCATCCACATTTCAGTTTCATTTCTGATACAAATATGAAATCTCAAAAGGTGAACCTGAATGTTACTTTTGAAATAATTTCTATGTATTGCCTCAGTATTCTAAAAAAAAAAAAAATTATGCTTTTACGGTTATCTATTATCTACTGCATACAACGGCAGAGATGCTTTACTGAAGCACTAAGGAAAAAGCCAAAAGAAAGCTTGAGAAAAATGCTGACACATAATGCTCTGTAAAACAAGCACAAAAAGCTTGCACTGCACAATAAGTTACTTCAGATTAAGAAAGCAGTGTTGGAAAAAAACCTATGGCAGAAAAAATATTCTAAGAATATTTTAAATACACTAAAATGCAGAACTGTGACACAGAAATACTTTGAACATGTTTAATGTTATGCAATACCACTTTAAAATGTCAAGCGTTGCCTCATCTCTTTTCAGAAGTAAAGCATAATTTACTATTATATGAAGTATCTTTAGTACGTTGTTCATAGGTTTCCTGACATAATGAAACCTATGATTTCTACTTCTAAACTGTAAACTATTTGGCAGCAGAGATTTGGAAAATATTCTGGTTCTTATCTCACCAATATATAATAAGGTTAGTGGTCAGGGATCATCATAGGTAGATTTGTGTATAATATATCTCCTGGACATCAAATTCCCCAATATCCACAAGGTCACCAAATAGGCACTCCTGGGCTTTACTACACTGTACATGCTCTAACATGTCTGTTCCACAGACATGTTATTTTTCAAGTTTAAATTTTTTTCTGCCTCATCCCATATTTGGAATCTGTTGTGTTAGGGGATGTGATAAAAGCTCCTCTGCAGCCCCAGAAAGGAACACAGAGAGTCGGTGGCAACTGAGGGAGCCCAAACAACACACTGCCTGGCTGCTCGCAGGCTTATCACAGGAGCCATCAGCCCATCAAAGGAGCACACACACACATACAGAGGCCCAAGGACAGGTGGAGGAACCCCTGTAACCCCATCAGAGACCCGCTCCCTCCCAGGGAAACCTCAGCCCCATGGGTCAACTGGAGAGCACCTCACAGTCTGGGGAGGGTACCACTGCCTACAGGGGTGGGAGACACTGCAGGATGCAGGGAACAAGCATCTTGGCATTGTAACAAGACTCATGAGATTTTTAGGGGTGGAACCAAAGGTGTGGAAAAAGGAGAGATAAATTTGGTTTGGAGATGAAGCAGCATGGGAAAACAGAGGGATAAGGGGATAAAAAGGGCACGTCACATGTAAACAGGGCTGGTCAGCGGACTGCCCTGTCTGTGCCCTGTGCCTGCTGAGCATTGTCTGTCATGTCTTCTATTAAACTCCATTTCTACCTGTTTTCTTGGGTGAGGGGTGCTCTAGTCTGTGTGTGCAAAGGGGTCTGTACCAGCAGCCACAGAGGGGTTGTACAGCCTCAAGGGCTTGCCCACCCAGGTGCCATCATCTAGGATAGCAAGGATCAGGGGCCAGCTTTACTGAGTTGACCAAGTGTCTATACACATATGTGCAGCCAGTAGCTGGATATATAAATACATATGGTAAAGGGAAACATAATGAGGTGATCAGTGGTGCTTTTGTTTGTGTGAGTGCCGATTGTGTCTGTGTTCTGCTCGGCTACGTGTATACTTGTATACGTGTCCTTTCATGTATGTACTTAGCGGGAATACAGGCTCAGCCTTGCTACTGGTTGGACATTGTGGCATGGAGTTGCAGCTGCCTTGCCTCCATCAGGGTACCAAATTCAGCAACCCCCTAACATGTTGTAATAATTGATGCAGATATATTGCTAGTATTTTTTGCTACCACAGACTACAACACAATGTAAGGCAAAACAGAAAAAATTGTTTAACTTTGCAGGCTCATGTTCACTGCTATGTACTTCCTATTTTCACCAAAGCAGAAAGATTAAAAATGTGTCAAGGAAAGTTATTCTCATAATCTTTTTGAGTCATTTTTCACTAAGAATTGGCAGGGAAAGAACAATGGTTAAAAAAGAGACCCGGAAATAAGAAACCGTGCTCAAAGTGTACATGATGGCAAATTACACAATGTTAAATCTTTAACTTCAGTAAAGCAAGGGAATGCCTAAAAAATAGAAATTAACCTGGTTTTACATACAGCCAAAAATCAAAAATATGTAGAATTCAAGAGTTGAGTAGAAAGTCATGTATCATTTATATTCCTCCAGTAAGTCTGCATAGCGAGATAAGGTCCATTGAGACATGTAATTGAAACAGGGGTGCCCAGTCCTGACCAAAGACCAATCTGTCTTATTGATGAGATCAGTCTCCTTAAGTCACGAGATTGGCTCCCAGAGATTGGTCCCCATTTTGAAAGCAAGATGGACAGCTTTCAACAATGTCAAGATATATGAAAAAATGTTCCATAAACTAGAATATACTTGTGTCCTTCTACATGAAAATCAAACGCCTGGGGAACAAAAGAGGAGCACTTCTCTGACATATTTTACAAACAAAATTCAAAGTAATACACAATGCCTCTAAAAAGAAATGAAACAGTACTGAAAGCACCAGCTGCAAATTACATTTGTCCTCCTCTAGGGGAATAACAAGAGGTCATATGGTCAGTTGGAGACTTTTATAATTTATAGAGTAAGGAAAAGCACTATTAAGATAACAGCAATCTGCTTCTACTAAAGAGAAAGATGATGATGAAATCAGAGTGATTAATCAACCTTGTATGTGGCACATTATTTGAAAAATTATTATAGCTCCATAGCTTCAAGATAAACCCAGTGTGCTATGCTCACCTTTCCATCAGCTTTGCAATGTCTAAGTCCTGAATTTGGACATTATATGAGATTAATTTTGTTAGGACCACAGTACTGCCCAATTAAGCTGTGTAAACAATGAAACAACCACACTTGCCAAAATCCAATGTGAAAGTTTTCTGTTCAGCTAACATAAAACATCATGTATTCAGCACAAATAATTTATGACAAAAGAATCCAAAGTTTTAAACTATTGCTATCTTTATGCAGAACAATTTACAGGCACAAATAAGTCGACAGTTGATTGAATATGTTAATGTAAGATACAAAAAACCCGCACTTCAGCTGTCATTTCTTTTTATTAATAATCTCCACAAAGTGGAAATTTATCTCATGTAGGCATCTTTACTTTCTATTACCCTCAAACTAAATCAATCTTCTACAGAAAATTATGAAAGCTGGGATTTTTAGGATTCGGAAAACAGATATTATCTATGGTATATTTGGGTTTGCTTCTAGACGCAGAAAGCTAGG
Source organism: Cariama cristata (assembly GCF_000690535.1). Lineage (NCBI taxonomy): Eukaryota > Metazoa > Chordata > Aves > Cariamiformes > Cariamidae > Cariama > Cariama cristata. Next base: position 367,911 of record NW_009612947.1, on the reverse strand, counting down.
TCACCTAAACACTGATTAAAAATATAATTTATCATTGAGGCTGATTCACCAAATCACTGCATTAAAAGTAGCATGAGTTTTTATTATGTAAAACGTGGATTAGAAATGAGTCACATTCCAAAACAGTCAACACTTGCATCTTGCAACTTTGATTCAGAACATTTCCTGAAACTGTGCTGAAGGTGTGTTACTTTTACAGCATGGATCAGCTAATCCCTGCCTAAGAATGGTGGAAAATGAGAGAGAATTTAAATGTTAATTTTGCATTTTTATTAAAGCAAAATGGTGTTCATTCAGATTTATTTATATTGCTGTAAGAAAAGAGTAAGAATACACTGCAGCTATTCTAAACAACTATTATGTTAAAAAAGGGTTAACATAAATAATGTTAAAAACTCCTCCTATAAAAACCACAGAGGATAATGTTAAGAGCAATACACAAAAGATTGTAATGGAAGGAAATCTTTTCCATCCAATGTTATTACTAATGGTGCATTACATACTGCCAGGATAACAACCACCTTGCCTTGGCTGAAGTTTAAGAGGCAGTTTACAAAGCAAAACTTCAACCAATTCTACACATAAAAAATAAATACCCTTAAAATTACAAAGAATGGTTCTCATAAAATAAATTTCAGATATATCTCATCTTAAAGGACTGAAGTATGATAGAAATTGAGCCCTTCCTTTTCCAATAAGACAGGAAACCAGTATTTTTCTTTTCCACTTTTCATCAAAATTAGTTTTCTCTTCAATACTGAGCAGTTACTTTCTCTTTACTTCTTAGTTATCCAAGGTCAAAGGAATACGTCTGTCTCTGACAACAGCATTCTAAATTTTGCCTAACTAATGTCTGAAGTCCTCCAAAATGAAGTCTTACGGAACTGGAAAGCTCTTTCTTCCTTTTGTATAATTAAAACTATTTAAGATAATGACATCTGTGCCAACTCTTCTTTCACTTTTGAAAACAGCTTTCAGTTAAGTTCTACACCTTTCTAATACAGTGAAATCTATCTACAAGTGCCATTGTCTCAAATCTCAAAGAAATCAAATCTATAGATAAGTACTTACCTACTTGTACTCTTTATGCTATGTTTCCCAATTAGGTTCAGAACTGTGACTTCTTAACAAATTAATTCAGAATAAAGCTATCACCATGGAAAAATAGTCTTGTGTACTTGAAGAGCTTTATGAACTTCTTAATTGTATATCCCAATTAAGCCTTTTATGCAAAAGAACAAAACATAAAATCAACAGAAATATTTACGGAAGACAACGGGTTTGATGGCTTAAGACCATGGATTGTACTATAAAAGCGTATTTTCAAGAGGTTATGTTAGCCACTGGATCCTTGCAAACCCACAGACCCTACTGATTTTAGCTTAATGCTACAAAATCCAGTAATGTTAACTGTGGTTCTGTAGTGTAATGTATCAAAAATGACAAAAGCAAAAACTAATTCAAGGCTAGGGAGAGAAAGACAAAAAACAATTTCAAACTACATTTAATTTAAGTCAGTTCAGGCCTCACAATTCTAGGCTGAGCCAAATCTCCAAGTGCTTCAAACAACTCTGTAACAGACATACTCTGCATCCTGCAGCACATACCAACCTCATGGACAAATTACCTTGGACAAATTAAAAATTAAGTATGACTAGACATAGAGGAGGGGTCTTTACACATACACACCCACTCACAAAAATATATATGATTTTTCTCAGAGTGATAAAAATAACGGATAGAGCAGTGCCTTACTGGCTTCCCCACAGTGAGGTTACAAAGAAGAGAGCAGCCCAACAGGAACAGACTTGGCAAAAGCAAAGCACGGTACCTCTTTCAGGGGGTTTATTTCAGTGTCACTCAAAGGACCAGCTGCCTGAGAGTGAGTAGAGGATATCCAGAAGCCTGTGGTCAAGATTAGTTTTTTGTCAGAAAGTCTGCTTCATGACCTCCAGTGTATGAACTAAAGACTGATAAATGCAGGGAATTTGCTTCTCAAGAACATTCATGATCCAGAGTAAAATGCTAAAGTACATGCACTCTAAGTAGTCCAAATCCAAAAAGTATGAGGCATTACACATTTTCTACGCTGTGTCCACCTGAAGCAGAGGGACACAGACAAGTGTATGATGTGCTCTCTCTACAGTTCAATAAGCTCCTCTCTCCCAGTCTGCTAATGGCAATGTTTCAATCAAATGTCTACAGAAAGCAATTTTTGATTGAATCTAAAGGCCAGCGTTATTCACAGGCAATTGAAAATGGAAAGTATTATAATTTTGCAGAATAGAAGTGTGAAGGAGTAATTAGATACGTGACCAAGGGATGCTTTTACTCGTTGGATTGACAGGATGTTAATATTCATACCTACATCCAGACACAATGAAGTTTTTCTTTGGATTTTTTTTATGTAATATGATATGTAGCAGTCAAATATGCAAAGTACTGCTCATTCCTGAGGAAAATAAAAGAAATCCCTCCACATCTTGAAGTTATTTTACTTTAAAGAGCTGTTTTTTTCCCCTAGTTAAAAATTCTGTCTTTGATGAGGCTTAAATATTCAAAATTGCATCCAGAATTTAACATAGAAACCTAGTAAAAAGAATTACATTTCTACTTCAAAATCACTTTGGTCCCTTTTGTAAAGATGTTTCTTTCTAAAACAGAATATTTTAAAAGAAAGGGTATGAAATATATTGATTCTCAGCTAGAAAAGCAATGGGTATGAAATAGAGGCAAAATAAATCAGATTCATAAGATCCATTCAGTACTTTGGGCTTTGGACAGCAACAATACATTCTTCTGCTATCCATCATACTAAAATCCATTTAATTCATTGGATGGCAGGATGAAGATTTCTCTATTTTTGCATGTTTAAGGGGAGTTGTTTTATGTTAGTTCATTAGTCATGTGTTACATGGCACCTTTTTCACTAATGATCTCAAAATACTTCGTAAATATGATTTAAATCAATCTTGTCAATACTGCTATTATAAAAGAAAAATCTGTTGTCCCACTGCAGAAATGATGACATGCAGAACACAGCAGTGATTGCCAGGGCAAACAACATTCAACATTGCTGTGATACAATTCAAGGACCAAAACAGAGAAGCCAAGCCAATGCAGCTTTTAAAAACTAGCACAGAACTTTACTAGATTTAGCTTTACTGTTGTAATCCACGTTAACTGACAGACTGAAGGATGACTATAAACAGCAAACAAACAAAACTGGTGTTTAACAATCTGGAAAACATAAGAGTCATTTGAGATAGTAAGATGTGCAATCTGACTTTCAAGACTATGATCAAACTAATTAAGAAAGAAGAAACAAATTTACTCTGAAGAGAAGTCAGTGGGAAAATAGATGCATATACTTATACGCCAATATTTTTATATATTAGTACACTCAATAAGAAAATCCCAACTCCAAGAGCTCCCTGTTTTTGTCACAATTCAGGTTCTACACTTTTAGACAAGAATTTCTTTTCACTCTTCTATTACCACTGTCTTCAAAAATTTGCTCATCTGTCATAGTTATATTTGACATTTAATATTCATTATGTAATGTCACATGACTTATACTTTATTGTAGAAATACGTAAGGCCACCTCCCTCCTCCAATTTACTTATTTAGGTCTAGGCTGCACTTACATTCACATTGTCTAATAAAAGCCTCTAGAATACTGACTGTCTCTCAGAAATTCACAAATTTTCCCCATTCTTTTTACAGTCAGATGTGGCAGTGTGCTCCCCCGGCCCCAACCTGACCTTTATTTACTGTAACCCTGCTCAAGCAATAACCACCGGTGGTGGTTGTGATGGTCGCATCCAGCTCAAAGTGGATTTCAGGGGAGACAGATAACACCACAATAGCCAAGGGCTAATTTGAGCATGTCCACCTAACCACAGTGCTGGTCAAGGTCTGACCTAGGCCAAGTTGGGAAGAAACTAATATCTGTAGCTGGTATGCAGATATGACTAGTCAATCATCTTACTCCATAAATAGTGGGCAGCCCAGGGCTTGTTGAGCTGTCCTGCACAGCAGTGGGCTGCACACCAGCATCTCTCCTTGAGTAGGGATGCCTCTCAAGGTTACTCCTTGACATTGAGAAAACCCTTATCACATAAGATACTCGGTAAGTGAATCAGGAATAAGTGTGCTGAAACTTTGAAATCTTAGCTAAGTGATAGAAAGGATTGATTGTGCATATATAATCTTTTAGACATAAACCATTGACCGAGTCTGAGACTAAGTCTGGATCCTGCCACACCTAAATTCCCCTCTGAGAAGGAGTTCAGAGCACAAGGGGGTCCTTTCTGAACCTCATGACTCAACAGGAGGGTCTCCCTGACAATTTTGTCTGACTCTGTCCTTTATACAGTAAATACAGACGTGTACCTTGCCATTGAATCTTGTTAAACCACTGTCGCATGTACCATTGAACTTTGTCAACTCATTGTCTTATACCCACAAAATATATTTTTGCTTCTCTCTGGAGAGTGAAGTGCATGAGTCCATCCAGGACATCCAAATAGGAAGAATTTCTTTTTCTTTGCAGCCTTTGTTTAAACCTCTATGTACCTCCTTCCAGTGTGCTAAATCCATGTGTGCTGGCTGACTAGGTTGACAGAGGAGAAAGCTGAAAATTTTCCTAACGTCCTCATTTTAGCATCATCATGGTCACCACACTTGCCTGTGCAGGAGCTGTCAACTGAGCAACTGCCATGCTCCAGAAAGGGTCTGAGCTCCCAGTGTCCCTAAGCAGGGATGCACCAAAACAGCTGCACAGCCATCTGCGTGGCCACGCTCAGGCATGTGTAAAACAATCCAAAGATTTGATTACAGCTCACGAAAACATAACCTAAGTAGTCTGAAAATCATTTCTTTAGGAAACAACTTGAGTATATCTGCACAGAACTCAGCACAGGCAGCACAATTAGTAAAGCAAACCAGTAAGAAAATAACAATAAATCATAATATTAATAATAGCAATAACAAAATAGTAACAATTCAGAAGAACAATAAGAGACTGAAGAAATATGAGGAATTCATTGGGACCAAAAGGAGAATAATGTACATATTCCTTAGATTTTATCACTGAGAAAAGGCAGAGGGAGGAAGGGAACAACCGTGGTACCTGACTGAACTTACATTAATGTTTAGTTAAGATGAAAGGAAAATTAAATTCCATCAAAAAATAAATAAGAAGTTTCCCATCAATTTCTGAAAGTGATGCAGCAAAGTCAGCCTTATTGTTACTTTTAACTTAACTATACAGCACTTTGGAAACTAAAAAAGAAATAAATAAGGCTTATTCTGTGCAACAGAGAAACTGAGATGATTCATATGTTATTAAATTAATGCTTCTCATTATACAAAAAGATCTAAAATTTACAGCCAAATAATAGAGAACAAACAAACTCCCACAAATGTTTAATTGTGCTTAAAATGCCACAGAATAATTCGTTTTGTACCATCGAAGCTTCCTATCAAATTTATTCCCACATCCAAAGCTTGGTAAGCCAAAGTTTTCAAGCCACTGAACCTAGAAACAAAGCTAATTAACTGATTCTTCTGTTATTCGCTGAAGGCCCAAATTATAAGGAATAACATACAGTATAATAGAATAAGGCCTTTTCTTTTATCTCATTTAAAAGTGTACTGATGAAAAACAGTCCCTCACAGGATGATTTTTTTTTCCCAAACTATTGACTTGAAATGTTTGAAGAATGTCAACAGTACCAAAAGGTTTAATTACATGAATTTAAATCATTAGAATGTTAATGAGACAAATCACGCAGTTTACCAGTTGTATACCAACTGTAAAAAGGAAATTTCTCTCTAGTGGACCAGTGGAAATACTACATTTGAAAATCCTTTGTGAATGCTAATCATTGCTGTGAGGCCCCCTCCCTCTGAAAACACTCAGGAATTTTTGAGGATGAGCAGAGCTGTTATTGAAATGGAAATGCATTGAAGATCTACTGCATAAAACAAAACAATGAGACAGGTTTCTTGTGCTGCTGAGCTAACCGCTAAAGGAAATCAAGAGAAGTCCCCACTTGGTATGTAGCAACACTAAAAATAGCTAAAAATAGCCTGACCTTATTTTGGGATCTATCAGGCTATCAGTTGTGGATAGTAATGTCAGAGAAAAGTAAGACCATTTTGATTCACCAAAATTTGCAAATTCATGCTTATTCCAGTGTTTAAAATTTGAAAATAATTTCTACATGGCATGAAATGGATTACTTAATTTCATTACGGTAAATACAATGAAAATTACAATTATTTAAGAAAAAAAAGATTTTAATAAAAGAAAACATTATATATTGTTGTTTTTTTTTTTTTTTTTTTTGCAATAACATGAGTGGACAGAATTGACCAGTTGTCATTAAAAGCATCTTAAAAAAACCCAACCACCAGAAATCAAAAACTAATATGTCAAAATTTTTGTAAGATGTGTCACTTGCATACATATCTACTTGCCTTTTAATTTTATTGAACAAGTTAATTTAGAAATGGTAATAAGATTTGTGGAATGCACATTCAAACAAAAGAATTAAAGGACAAACATCTAAGATGAGAGAAAAACAGGATACAAGAAAAAGAATGTGATCATAAGAAACATGGTCCAATTGGTAAGATCTAAAAATTTCTCCCTGTTCCTCCCATAGGAGGCTTCCTGGACTCCAAGTGTGCTTTGAGGCTTGACAAAAGGAGCTGAATAGTAGGGATGTAAGATGACCCTTGTCCCAAAGATGAGCATTTCTGAGTGTTTTAGACGCACTACAGTTATGAGAGTGGATCAGCTACTCTATGCCCACTTACATTATGGCTGCTTGTAGCTTTGGACGGAAAATATCATCATTTAACTTGGATTCTCTGATGCATAAATTAATTTGTCCCTATAGTGTTAGATTTCTTTTTTTTTTTTGTGGTAACTATGAAAGAATGATACCTTTCAGAAGTTTTAATAACTAGATATCTAAGTGTAAGGATACTTAAACATTCACCAGAGATGTTCCTAGGCATTTACAGTCTTCCTCCAGGCATGTTTGGAAGTCCTGACAGTGCTGAAAAGGCAGGTGTTTGACTCATGTTCAAGTTTCAAAATAATAATTAAATCTAGGTTTCTGTTATCTCTCTGAACTGACTTGTCTGGAAAAAATATTTTACAGCATATCTGCTAAATTATATTTCTTGTAAAATAAATTATATGATGATGGATGCATTATCATCCAGTTTGGGAAGATTTTCCTCTGCCTTTCCAAATATTTGAGAGGCAAAGCCCCACTAACACCCCATGGTGTTATAGACCCCACACGGCATTTACAGGCTGTACTAGGACTGGCTGGGATGGAGTTCATTTTCTTCCTAGTAGCCCATACGATGCTATGCTTTGATTTGTGTCTGAAACAATGTTGGTAACACACCAAGGGTTTGGCTATTGCTGAATAGAGCTTGCACAGCATCAAGGCTTTCTCTCTTTCCCATTTCGCCCTTCCTTCCCCAACAGCAAGTTGGCTGGGGGTAGGTAGATGGTTGAGAGGAGATCCAGCCAGAACAGTTGACCCCAACTGACCACAGGGATATCGCATGTACCTTCTGTTTATTTATCTAGTTCACATCATGTGTTGGAGACTGAAATAGCCCACAGGCACTTTTCAGTCTACTGTCAATATTTCTCTCGAATGTGTTTGGTCATTTGTCCTTTATTCTTTAAGAGAAAAGAACACTAGTATAAAGGCGCTATAAAAGTGTATAAGTATTGATAGATTGTGTTATGGGAATAAATAATATTGATTGAACATCTTGTCACTAGTGTAATTGCATCTGTATTAAGGAATTGTAACACCGTAGCTGCAGAGTATCCTGGGCACCGGTCCAGTGCTGGAAATGAGAACTGGGGCTCACAATGTCCCTCCTGGTAGATCTAGAGAACACTAAGTGCAAAATGTCTCATTAAAAGAGAAGAAAAGCCAGACCTATCGAAAGTGAGACCACAGCCGATGGTTCTGATGTTAGGAAGGAAAACTGAGACTTCAAAATGATAAGGAGCCTTTTAAGGAAGTGGAATACAAATGAACAGAGAAATTTTATTTCACTTTTCCACCCTTCCCAGTGGTTGAAATTCCCAAGAAGGGATTTAATTCTCTTCTGCTTTACAGCAGTGTCATTCTTCTGAATTGCTCTTGGCTGTGATCTTTACATGTGTTCTGGACAATAATTTCTAAGTTTTGTGAATTATCAGAAACAAACAAGCTGGCCAGGACAACCTCTATTAAACTTCCTCATCAATAGCCTTCTAAGAGACAGAGCCCAGCAATATAATTGGTGTAGGTGGATAAAAAATTAGGCTTATGCATTGGTATTGTAAGAAACAGATGTGGACAAAACACAACAGATGAGAGACATTAATTAGGAGCTTTAAAAAGATAAATAAGAGGATGCAAGGAGAAAGATTAGATACTGACTAGCTTCATACTACTTGCTTTTCTTGCCTCCAATCATTTAAGCCTGTTACTCTTTTTATTATGTATTCACTTTGTTTTTCTCTGTGTCCTTTATCTTCAACTATAGTCGCTTTTACCATCTAAAATTACGATGATATCAAATGCTTGCAGAAAAGCAGAATTTTTAAACTCTAATAAAAACATGTATTTATTTTAAGGTAAAATTGTTTTTTCCAGAAGTCATAAAAATGAAGAGACATTAATAAGAAAACATGAAGTCACCTAGTTTGTGCTGTTATTTATCATGAACAGCTTTCATGTACAAAATGAATACAGATAGACAAATGAAGATCTGTTTGCACCATTTTAGTATTACAGTGTGCATCCAGGTATCTTCTTAACGAGCTAGGAGGGTGCATGCTTCTCTAAAAGGAAATATTCATACTTTATGTAACTGGTAAGGAGGAAAGGCTTAATGAAATAACTTTTGTTTTTCAATGAAAGGCTAGTTTTTGTAAGTTAAGGTTTATATGTTTAAGTTTAAACTACAAATTATGTGTATGTAATACGCTATAATTCACCTGAATGCAATTATCATTTCTGATTTCTTCTTCTAGAAAAGAATTAACTGTGTAACTGTAAAAGACATGATTAATTTAAGATTTGTTTATAACTTCTATGCAATACTGAATAGAATGTCCGTGGGAAAATAAACAAATTCTATATATTAATAAAAAAATTAATACTTACATAAGGAATTGTGTCCAAGGTGTCTGTGTTGACAATTATAGGGGCAGGGCTTGCCTGAAAGGGAAAAAAGAAAATAGAAATTTTTAAATCTTAAATTCATTAACATTGAAATGCCCATAATGATACATTAAATTAAAAATCCAAAAGCCTATCTTCCCATCGAATTCACATCGTACAACACTACATAACTTTGGGTACTGTTAAATCAATTAAGGATGAAGGAAATAGATTCTAAGCCTCCAAACCACTGCTCACTGTGGTCTTTCTTTTCAATTTCATTAGGCTTTGGGTCACATCCTGGATATATAATAACTAGTCATTTATTTTTGAGTAGAGCTATAAGAAATATGATGTATTCAACTTACAATCAGGGGACCTTGGGAGGGAGGTTTTCAACTTCCTTTACCTTACAAGTCCACTATTTGTGTTTGAGCAAAACCAAGATGATCAACTGATCTTTACAGCAGATAAACCTCAACATTTTATGTTTACACTACTTATCAGCATTATATAGGTATGCAATATACATATATGCATGTGTACTATGATATTTATGTGAAAGCTATATATTTTGCACAGTTCATATACACTCAGCTGATGTTCAGTCCAAAAAAAGATTTATGACTTTGTAAAGCTGCCTAACCTGATCTTTAACTTATTGATGAAACCCATATCCAGGCTAGTTTCCAGCCACCTGAAATGCCCTAAACTCTTCCTCTTCCCACACTAGGATTCAGTGGTGGTGACCCAAGATCAAGCTCCGATTTGACCCAGCTGCATAATCTTATCTCAGACTCTGGAGAAAACTACAGAGTTGTGAGAAAGTGTAGAGCCACGCACCATAACTAAAATGTCAGACAGAGACAGGGCTGCTGAAATGGGATTGTTAATAGCTCAAGGACTAAGGAAGAGAAGAATCAACATGTAGTCAGTGTAGTACAAAACGTGACGGAAGACAGCCCTTCTCTGCCTGACTAATGCCTGCTTGGTCAGCAAAGACTCTTCAGGCATTGTATCGGCCTGATGAACACACTAATGCTTAGCATAGTAGCTCATTAGTTCTATTTATCTACATTGTGTATTTGCCAATGAACAATTGCCTGTACTGCAAACTTTGTATAGACTGCAGGGTCTCTTTGTGCATGGTAGGCATGATTACAGCACTACGGACAACGCTGACCGTATTTCTATTGTCAAATATTTGTTGCAGGAAGTAACATAATCCAAATTAAGAATGTAACATCAGTGCAACAAATCAAATACTTTGAGAATATCACAGTTTCTTTCCAGTTTTGGTGCAGTTATTCAAAGATAATTCTGTCTTCAAAGAAATTGTATGTTACTGCACAACAGCTACTGATGATTAATGCCATTATTTCTATACAACTGTGTAAGCTGTGAATAAACACGAAACACATACAATTTGGTGCGTATACATTTCATGGCATGTATCAGTTATCATAGTAAGGTACAGTTTAATATTAAAATGTTTATTGTCTGGAAAGATATTATACACCCATACCCATTTATTCCCAATTGTGCCCCATAACACTGGACACTTTGGAGTGACAGATAAAAGCTGAAGGCTATATGATTATAATATTTTTAGCGTTAGGCATATGAAATTATTTATAACTGTATTATCACTGAAGGTTAAACAAACCTTTTTAGAATCATTCATTTTACTTAAATGAATATTTAGCTCCATAGACTTAAAGACTGCTACCTTTGCTACAGGAAGAAAAAGATTTTTTTTTTTTATAGCATTGATTTTATCTTCTTTTTCTTTTTAAATATTGTGAGAAGGTCTAGTGCCAAATATAAGCAAAGTTTGCAATTAAAAAATTAAAAAAGTGTGCATCTCTGAGAGGAGTTTGGCTTTCTCCACTCTAACCATCCCTTCGATGACTGAAGGTCATTCTCACTATTGAGATCCCTCTGAACGGCAGTTGTCCAGTGTATGATCTGCTCTGCCCAGTCTGGTGTCACCTAAACCCTTGCTGACAGTGCACTCTATCTAATCAGTCTGGTTATTAATGAAGATGTTAAAAAGTATTAGTAAAAGCAACTCTGTAGAAACACCATAAGTAACTTGCCATCAGTTACTGGACTTTGAATTGCTGATCACCACCCTTTGGGTCTGGTGGTCTAGCCAGCATCCCACTCATCTTCTAGTACATCCATCCATTCACTCTCTCTCTCATTTGGCTACAAAACTGAGAATTTGTCCTGAAAGCCTTGCTAAAATCAAGGCAAACAACACCTACTGATTACCCCTCATCCACAGAGCTAGTCATCTCATCACAGAAAGCAGTCAGGTTGGCAAAGCACAATTTACCCTTTGTAAATTGATCTGCCTCTTTGTAATCACCTCCCTCTGCCCTTCATGAGCCTTGACAAGGCCTCCTGGAGGCACCCACGAGGATGTTTCTATTTGTTAGCTTTGTACCTAATCCTGACCCCCAGGTTCTCACTTGGCCCGTCACCCCTTCCGCAGCAACAGTCTGAGCATTTAAGCTGCTCCTTTGAATACTGTGATCCTTCCCTGCCTAACCTTCTGACGGAGCTTTCAAGCAAGAATATCTTTCAGGGTTCATTTTAACACAGCGCTTACTGTATTCTTTACTGACTGGAAGAGTTGAATTTCAACTATCAAACTGATGATTTTCTGCTACTGAGGTATTCATCCTGATCAGACATATGGGCATGAGAAAATTCATGGAGCAATAGCTTCAGGTGGATATAGTGACTATAACCATTCACTCACAACTAATATCTTCAGTGCATTTTCCTTTTCTGTTTCTCCTTTTCCTATCTGTGCGTGTGTGTGTGTGTGTGCATGTGTAGGATAGTGAGTCTGTGTGGTGATTTGGTTTTTTGTTGTAGTTTTTTGTAGTTTTTTTTTTTTTTTTGATTAGGAAAATGGATTTAATAGAAATATTTTGCTTCAGTCCCTCTAAAGTGGTAAGTTGAAGAACAGTGACCTCCTGAGCTACAACATTGCATTTAAGTGCAGGAAATGAAGATGATTTTGTAAGTTATGTCCTGTTTGTAGCTCATGTTTTAAAGCAAAGTAGGAGACTTTAATTATGCAGAGTTGAGAAGACAGTTTGCAACCACCGCAGAGAGCCCTAAACATAGTGCTAGCCATGGAGTACACAACGGCAACAAAATAATCCTGTAATCACAGTGAGGTGACTCAAGGGATAGGTCAAGAGAAGATCAGTAGCAAAAGGGAATCAGAAGGATTTTACCTTCCAGGATGATGCGTTTACATCTATTCTGACTTAAAAATGTCATATGCACTGATTCACCAAATTCTCAAAAAAGATACCTAGAAATCTGCATGCTTCTTATAGAGAACACTGACAAATCTATCATAGCAGTTCATCAGTTCATCAAGAATACTTGCAATTGTGCATAAATTAATACATGCACGCAAAATGTTTCTAGATTCTCCCGAGTGCCTACTGTGTCTTTGAGACAGCACCACTTCTTATCTGTCACAACCTATATGCTCCCACATATATAAACTATCTATCTAAGTTTGAGACTGGGTGAGAAGAAGAAATGGCTTTCTGGAAGACAAAGATAATGACTTTATTCCTAGCTCTGCCCTTTGACCTGCTGCAGAGTCTTAAGACATTTAATTACTCTACCTAGCTTTTCCCAGCTATAAAACAACTCTAGCAAAACTGGCTTAATTTGGTCAAAGTTTTAAAAGACATGATTGTTGGGAAGAACTAAATTATCTATGTGTATGTAAGGAGTTTTAAAATTTTACATGTCTAATTGCCTAACTTGCAGGATGAATTCAAATCAGTAGTAATTAGTTCATGAAAGAGACAGCCCTCTTAAGTCAGGCAGCATACAGAGGGCTCCCAGACTTTGTGATCAGATTTTAAAGATAGGAAGAGGCCTTCATGAACGTATTCACAATTCTGCAGCTGCAAAATAAATCCAAATCAGTCACCGAAAGAGGCAGTTTTACTGAGTGTAGTGAATTGAGTGATCCCGTTTTCCCAATTTCTCATGCACTTTCCTTTCTGGCCTAATCTTTACCTATACATTAAGTATTTCACTATGCTGACAATGTACCATGCAGGCTGTCAGCCTTATACCTACTGCTTCCTGCACAGATCTTTTTCCTGCCCTTGACTAGAAGCAAGCGCTTTCAGCTGAGCCATCTCTGTGCTTTGAAGAAAAGGCATCACACTGACAGCTGCAGTGACAGATTGGCATAGCTGGGACAAAACTTGAATAGCTTTGGTAAGAAAAAAAAAAAAGGAGGAAGATTTTTCTTCTTCTTCTTAAAGGACTTGAGAACAACAGACTTCACTTCCACAAATATATATGGGATTGTTCTGCTTGCAGCAAGTCAGACAGAGTTGCTTTTCCACCAAGAGCACAACTTAAAAGCAAGATACAGTGAAAGCACTTGAAGCCAGGAGAAAGAGAACAAAAAGGCACACGGTCTAGTTCATGAACATTTACTCTGGTATCAAATTCTCTACAAGTGTATGACATGACTCCTACCTCCCAGATAAGGTGAACTTTCCCTCTACCATGAGTGCTAGCATTATCCTGGTTGAATGGTTTTACTTGCAGCATTCACAGTTTTATAGACTATCCGTATTATACCGAATTTCATTCTTTTTGGAGAATTCCAAATTCCAATTAACAATTCTCCTTGTTTTAAATGTTCCTACTATGCAGTGTGTATTCAACACCAGACCATGAAACTACTTGCATAGGTATATGGTAACTATTTTATAAATAACAAGCACAGTACATTAGTTCTTAACCAGGAAACATTACAATAAGTATGTGATAATTTTGAAACTATCCACCTACACTTATTCCTAGCTGTGATTTTAATTTGACTCAGAACTCTCAATTACTTGTTTCCCTGTTAAGGAATCATCATCATTATCTACATTATTACATTTCACTAAACTCAAAATAAAGAGATGGTGAAATTTAGAGTAATACAATAGTGTATGTATGACCATTTAAAAAGTAAGTTGAATTATAAGTGGTTTATTACCATCTTTCGCAGACACCTGACTCTGTGGACTGTATGTCAGAGCTAAGGGCTCATCCTTCCAGCTAGCCAGCCCTAAATTCTAAAGCACTCTCTGGAATATTCAGTTGCAGTTTTATTTTACTTCAAAAATGTTAGCATTTTATGTCTTAATAATACGAAGTGGAGCAGCCCCTATATTTGAACATGAATAGGGCACACTGCATCTCTCAGATATAACGTGTCAGACAGTTTGGGGCCTTAAGAAGGTAACGCTGAATCAGTTTAAATCAATTTCATATTTTCAAAAGTTTCCTTTCACAACTGCAAGAAATAGATTTACATTTACACACAATGGCAGGAAAGATTAAATGATAATTTAGATGTCAAAACAGTAATTCTCTGGCACATTATGAGGCCTCAAGATCACAGAACACACAGAACCTTTCGTCTTTCTTACCACTGAATTACAAACTGTAAGACTAAGAAGGAGAAAAAGGCTTTTGCCTGTTATTAAACAGAAAATATAAAAGATATGGAGCCTCTTTCAACCTCTAAAGAATGACTTTCCAGCAAACAAACCTACCTCTACTTAGAGATATAAAACAGAAGCCAAAAGCAGCTTTACTTGCAGACTGCAGCTGTCAAGAATAGAGGAAAAATGCCTCAAGAAATCTTCGAGACCTTTCCTTACATGTATAACACAATCTCATATACAGCCATTTAATGTAAAGGTAAATAGTGCCTTTCAAAGAAGATGGCCTTATTTTGGGGCTTGAGGAGCTGTGGTATTATTTAAATAAAAAAGAATTTAGACCCAAGGAAAACCTAACATTTTGGTGTGGATCCACAGGCTGCCAGAGGGAATGGCAAGAAAGTACCTACTTTACAGTTGTTGGGGTTTCACCTGTGCTGATACTCCCTGTCAGCAGTTTGGATTAGCAATGATTTACATAATGGTAACTTTTTGCCAAATATCAGATCCATTGAAGGACACAGAAATGGCAATGGGAAAAGCTGTATAGTGAATGAGGGATAATTATGGTAGATCTGAATTTCCAGTGAAGATATTATTCAACTAAATGTTATTACCCATTAAATTTTGAGGTGATAACCTTCCTCTCAGTAGACAGAGTGGATCCATCTGTCTCATTCTAGGATGCCAAATGCCATACTAAGACTCACACAGAGGTCCCGTTATCACATCTCTACAGACTCACAAAAGAAATTGATGCAAAGTGTCTTACACCAGTGCTCTAGCTTTGAACAGAACTGTAGGCTTAAATCTTGGGTTTAGATACACCGCTTCAGCACGTGTTCATGGCCTTTTCAAAGCGAATGAGCCATAACATTCATTTATTACATGGATCTCTGCTCTGATCTCCATTGTGCTTCAGAACTTTCCCCAAAGTCTGTGACAAAGCATATCTCTTAAGAAAATAACAGCTTTAACCAATCCAGGCAACGTCAGTTTCTGGTATATTCTTAAGTCTGGATATGGAAACTTTGGAGTTGAGAACAAAAATAGAAATACATTCCATATTGTCTTTTAAAAAGTATATTATCCTCAAAACTCTGACATCTGATACAGATACTGTTTTTTCAGATTTTATGTCATTCATAAGAAAAAAAGATTAAATATTTGAAAAATCTTGCCACTGCAATCAATATTGATGGAAAGATACACCGCAAAAGTAAAATGTTACAGAGTGATACTACTGACAACCTAAAAGCTAAGCTAACTTATTTTTTACTATGAAATTACCAAAACAGGTTACATCTTCCCCTTTAAACATGTTAATGACATTCTGCTACAGCTATCAGATCTAAAAATTTCTGGGTGAAAGTCTCTGCATAACTGAAGTTAATGGTAAAACATTGATCTGCTTCAATAGAGTCAAAATTTAAGCTAACATGTTTCTACTCAATATTAGTTTTGTTTTTCTCTTGACAGGATTCACAGAGCGTGCATGCATTTAGCCAGCAGGTCCATTAATGCAATAATAAGCAAAAATAATCTAGAATCAATTAAACAAATTAATATTCTGTTTTCAGATTGTTTTGTATCTTATTTTTAAAGCACATTAGCTAAATATCCAGAAACTAAAAATCCAGGAAAAAAAAAACAAACACAAAATCCTTGTTATCCACAGGCTTGTTAACAGTGGCAAATGGTCTCATTGACTAGAGCATTCCCATTTTTTCTGAAACCTTAAATTTTCTACAGTTTGCCTAAGTATTAACTTTATTAACCATGAGTTGGTGCAGGTTTTTTTATAAAACAGTGTGAACCTCAAGAAGAACTGCACAACAAAAAGGACAGGAAAGTAATCTCAAGTACCTGTCAAGTTCTTTGAACCTCAAAATATATTAATTTATTGCATTATTCAGGAGTGTAGACTACTTCATACGTTTATATAAAAATATTTTTTCTCAACAACTGGATTTTAAACTTCTACAGAAACTATCAAGACTGACAAGTGTGTGTGTGTACATATGTATATATAAACAGACACCTAAATGCATACAAACATGCACATACACATGTATACACATAGACTCCAACACAGACTAGGAAAAAAAGCATGCACCTGGTTTTTAGGTATCCTGTTTGGCCCAGCTGCATACTACAGTGCATGATTCAGCCTGTATATGCACAAAGATAAAACTCCTTGCAGACAGAGGAAAACAAAACCAAAGTAAAACCATAGCCATTCTTTCCCTCTGTCTTCAAAAGTGAGGGCTGCTTCACCCACAACATGACTTTTTACTTTTAAAATCGTGGTACACTAAGCTCACAAAGCAGTTATCCAGTATCTTATCTTGTTACCTTTTTACAGCCTGAAGTACCTGCAGGTTGAGTGAAACATTTATTCCTGCATGGAGACTTTTATAACCAGCCTCAAAAACACAGAAACAAATGGACTAGAAATTACAATACAGATAAGACAACAAAAAAAAAGTGAATGTAAAACTAAATGTGAAATAGGGAAGTTACTTTGACAGAATCCGGTATATATTCAAGAGGTTTGTCAGAACATAAATTCAAAGAATGAAACACCTGCTTCCATGAACTAATCAATTACATCGAGCACTGCGTGCTGTGGCCCAGAACAAATGGAATCCGTGCCGAAGAGCACTCACCTCTGCTTGGCAAGAGCAGAAGAGACCAAGACTTACTGGTGCTGCAGCTAAAACTCTCCGTAGAGAGGAAAGAAGAAGAAATACAGAAGAAAGTATCTTTAGAGTTTTAGAAAGATTCTCAGGTATAACAGAAGTAGCAAAATCACCATTGGTCCTCTTTCAGCACTGAAGTTGCCAGGAGAAGAGCTGGGGGCTACTGCAGTCCATAAAATGCATCAACGTAACTCACTGATTCTGGCTGAGTATGTATGGGAGTAAAGCAGTTTTGCCAAATACTTTCACTTCATTAATGTACATTTAACTATTTAGGAAGAACTTAAAGGATTAAACTTGATTTTGAATACCTGCAATAAACTCCAAGTCAAATTGGTCTGTGCTGGAGCAAAGAGGGTTTTGATTTTTATGTCAGTAGAAGTAAACTTCTAACCTGATGTCCCCTGGAAAAGTTTTAATTGTTGTCCCAGAGTGTCCCTTCATATCCCAGAGTAATATTAACAAAATAATTCCAAATATATCGCTTGCTGACGGCTTGTTTCAAACCCTAAATCACTACGGGACCACTGCACTCACAGTACGCTATTTCAAAAGAAAGGAAACACCAGTGTGTAAAGTGAAGCTACTCAGGGTTCAGGGGGAGTCAGGTGTTTTACAAGGTTTTGCCTCATGTGGCATAAAATGTATTTCTCAATGGAGATGCACCATTACGTAAATTACAATTATTTGGTACTTTACAACAGGGCTTGCCAACCATTTTTAATCTCAGTTTTCTCACTGATGTCCCTCTGGCTTGAGAGACTGGGTGCTCTGTGGGTGACTTGCAGGACCATGCATGCCAGAACTGCCACTTTTTCCATAATTTTACAGATAGTAGCACCCAGCAGGAACAACACAGGCTGCCGAGCTTAGCAAGGAGTCTCCTTGTGAATCTGTGTAATACCATCAGGTTGACACTGAAAAAAGAGAATGCTCCCTTTAAGGATGATGCAATCTTGTTTTAGGATAGATGGTGGAAATACACATATGCCATTTTCTTTTTGGTTTTAGGACCAATTTCCCTCACAGTTTAAAAATTTGCACAGAGTTAAAAAACAGCCCAATTTCTAGACTTTGTACCTTGTTATTCTTTAATCTGCTACATTCAAGTGCCTCCTTTAAGGAACAGTCTACTGCAACACGAAGCTCATATCATACTTGCCTGCCTTCTGCCTTGTACTGGGCACAAACAGCAAGGTTTTGGCAGCGGGGGGCTGCAGGGGCGACCTCTGTGAGGAGAGGTCGGGGCTGCCCCATGCCAGACACAGCTGGCGCTCCATATCAGACCCACCACAGGGCACAGCTGAGCCAATCAGCAAAGCTGGTGGCACCTCCAAACCAATCAGGAGGAGTCTTGTGGCACCTCTGAACCAATGAGAGGGAGTCTGTGGCACCTCTGTGAAAACACAGGCTCTGGTGCTCCATGGTGGAGCAGGTACCACCCTGAAGGGACAGCAGCCCGTGGAGGGCCCATGCTGGAGCAGAAGAAACAAGGAAGAAAAGAGTGAGGAAAAAGGGGCAGCAGAGAGAAACCACCATGCCCTGACCCCGACCCCAACCCTCTGTGCTACTCTCACCTCACTGGAGGGACTGAGCGTGACTCGCAGTGGCGACTAGGAGGAGGAGAGGTGTCTGGAGTGAAGCTGAGCCTGACAAAGAGGTGTTTTCCCCAAGCATTATTTTAACTGTTTGTCATCTTGTTTCTCAATACCCAACTCAATAACTAAATCTTTATGTTAACTGGTAATAAAATTAAATTACCTAAGTTGAGTCTGCTTTGCCTGCAATACATCTATTCTTCTGAAATTTCACCGTAGAACAGATATTTGTTCAGTATCTTTTCTTTATTCATCCTATTTTCTGATAAATCTACAAATCATGGGTTGGAGGTGAGACTGGAACAGCAGAAGTAAGTAAAAGAACAAGGTCTTCGGTTATAAAAGAAATTGTCGACTTGAGTAGCAGAAGCAACAAAGAGAAAATGGAAGCAGTACCGCAGCCATAAGGAAAGTTAAGTTATCGTGTAAAAATAGGAACACAAAGTAGCAACTGATTATTGTTCATAGAGGAGCTTCCCACAGAGAAAGCAAGCTATACCTTCTTCTCCTAACACATAGTCTATTAAGACACCATTGTTGTCAACCTCTTAATTCTTAGAAACAGCATTTAGCAATTTCAAAACACAAAAATCCACACAACATAACACCACAGGTTTGTAGAATAATGAAACCATGTAAAGGGACTGAACTTGAGATGAGTAGTAACAGTGGCATAAAAGCAGCTCTACAATATGCCATTGCTTAAGTAAAGAAAGTGCCTGGGGTCGTTATAAGTCTGAGAAGCACAAACAACATGACTGGAGGGTACAGCAAGACTGACAGTCTTTCAAAGAACTTGTACAAGACCTTAAAAATACACCTTACTTAAATCAAAATTACAGGCCTGGAAAAAACAAAGGCAATTCCTGTCAAGAAATAATGAAGGGAAGGAGCATCCTTGTGAACCTAACAAAATTAGATTAGGGGTGCAAATAAGTGTATCAATACTAAAAACAAAAGGAAGAAATGTAAAAAAAGAATTCTTTGATGTTATGAATGATGCTGAGAAACACCTCATATCAGGAAAATTGTATTTGCCTGTTTTTCAACAAATATTTAGTTATTTTTAACATGGGAATATTTTTCAATTTCATGCCGAGGGCAGGCAAGAGGATTTTATACACTGATACAACTGCGTCGCAAATTCAACAAACTACAGTATAATCTCCCTGGAGGAGAGATGGAAGCCTTATTGCCTAAAACTCTATGTATAAACTTAGTCTAAGTACTAAAATAAATACTGTAGACAGTACTCACATTCTGGCAGATGGACAACATGACCTATGAGGTCTTTCCCCATCTCTACATTTTAGCATTCTGTCATTTCTAAACAGTGTTGTTTTGGCTAGAATTGAATGCAGAAACACTGAGTAAAAAAATATTATCTTAAACAGAATTAAAATAGATAGGGGCAATTTTAAGAATGACTTAGCTAGCAGCAAGTAACATAGCACTTTTACTGATGAGGCAGTCACCAAAAGTAACACAAAGCAGCACTTTGAAATATGATCATTCTTAGATTATACGATATCTTTTAGTTACTGATTTCAAGACATGTTTTCTGCTGTGTAAAATCTAGGACACTACTATTTGTATACATTAATAACAGTGACCTGCACAGGACTTGGAGAGTTCTGCGCTCTCTGGATTTACTGTATGAATACCTAAAACCAAAAGCCACTTATTCCACAAAATGAAACAACCTTCCTTGTACACAGAGACAGCATTGACCTCTCACTGTGACTGTATTGAATAAAGAATGTAACAAGCAGAGAGACATAAAACCTAAAAACTGTCAGAACTGATCTACCAAGATTGAGAAGATGGGTTTGCAAATCAGTTAGGGGAACTTCAACTGTCACAACAACCTTTCATGCATTTACATGATCCCCCAAAACACTGGAACATTAAATGGTTCATAACATCAAGGCAGACTTTTCCTATAATAATAATAACGATGACAACCACAATAAGCAGCTCCTGGATGACTGCCTCTCATATGATGGTGTTTTGTTTCTCTGTTTTTAATGGAAAAGCTCCAGGAGAGGACTTTCAGAAATAACCTTTGATTACTGTTAGGAGGGAAAAAGAAAACATTTCCTGACAAAGCAAGCAGTGGAAGTTATGCACTATACATCAGGTGCTAGGAGAGAACACCTGCGAAAGGACTAAGCATAGCATTTAGTAACACAAATGGAGCTGGCTGCTTAAGGCAGGATGTCGGTAGAATATAGGCATTGGAATCAAAGACCGCAGTCCTGAAAATATTCAGCTTTAGGAACTCTGATTTCCCTTGCACCTGCACAATAGTGCTTCAGTCTCAAAAAACAACTCAACATCTATCTCATGCAATTGGCATTCACACACGAGGCAGCCTTTACCAAAGAACCCTTTAGACAGATCCAGTCTCCTCCTACCCTGTCTTTTAGGCACTAGTTCCATCCTCCGAACGAAACAGAAAATTTTCAACATATCCCCCTCACCCAGTAAATCATGATGCCTGGCAGAAATATCACCTTTACCATTCTCAGCCTGTTGTAAATCCTGACTTTCGCCATGGGACGTCTGGGGAAAATTAACACCTAATCTGATGGTCTTTTCCAAAAGCTAACCAACTTCACAGGCAAGTGCACCAATTCTGAGCGCTAACATATAAAAACCTCACTGCAGACCTGACCCTGATACTAAATAAATGTTTGGTTGGGAGGACAAGAAATGGGAACATCATGTGCTTCAGAGGAACGGGAGAAAAATGACATAGAAAATATTACAGAAAGAACAACACAGAATCTGCAGGAGGTACCAGGTTTTTTTAGGGCAGCCGTAACAAGGAGAAATCAAGAGATTCCAAAGCTAAAGTCAGGCCATCCTTCATGTGCTACTATATGCTTTGTGATACATTTTGAAATGTCTTCTTTGATTGTAGTATAAGCTCTCTACTCATACACAAACATGAGTCCAAGCATCTTTTGCTATCAACCCATCTGGTGTTGAAGGCAACTAGTTTTGCTCACTTACCAGCTCGATACTGACTGAGCTGATATAACAGTTCAGATATATGTTTCTTCTGCATAATATTAGTGTATTTTCATTTTAAGATACTCTGTCAAATTTATATTTTACATGAAATGAAGATACATGGAAGAAAGCAAGATACTCTTTTCTTTCCTCTCCAGCACGCTCTGTCCGGCTTACCTAACCCGGTCACCAAAAGCATCATCCTGCATCTGCTACTGTGTATAGGAAAACAAATATTTCCAGTGCAAATGACACTCATACAAGTTAAATGTTTTTCAAAATATTTGAAAGGAAAATATGATTAAAATTAGTAATCCATATTGATGTAAACATAGAAGAGATCAGACAATTATTTTATTTTATACACAACATACAATATCATATTGCTGCATGTCATTTGGTGATAAGCAGCAATACTGATATGTTCAGTTTTGTATTTCTTAAATACAGTTGATAAATACTCCTTCATTTAAAAGCTATATCTCAATTATATCATTTTCTGGAAATAATCATATGTAACGTAGCTATCTTTTCTTTATCATTAAAGTAATGATAAAATAGAAATGTTGGCACTATCTTTTAAGTCTAGATATATAGAACTATGCATTTTCTCCCCCAAAATTGTCAGATTTTATTAAAGGTCGTTCTTTTCCACTCACCTGTTCATCAGTAAGAAACACAGAAGACCCATGGTCAGAGGTCTGTGTTCATTCAGCTCAACAGACAAGTTCAGTTCAAGACATTCCTTCCCCCCAAAAAAAGAAGCCTAACCCTCAGAATTTAAATTTTAAAAACATTCCTTATTTATGTTACAGTTTTTCTTACCGGGACAAAAGAATCAAATGAATCATGTTCCCGATTCTCAATAGCTGAAATTGTTTTCAACCAGAAGAGATAGCTTGAAATATCAGACATTTCAGAATGCTCCATTCCGAAAGCTGCAAGATTAGTAGGACTGAGGTGAGACAGACTTGCAAAAGGAGGACTTTGGCTGTGTTACATAAAGTTCTTAATTAGATCCTTGGTACAAATTGCTATCCTAAGAATAAAATGTTAATCAAAAAGCCTCATTGCAAGGATAGGAGGGCAAGATTAGAGCCGAGACAGATGTTTCACTTTGGGATAATCGTGCAACTGCCTAACTAGATGGTGTTCCACTATTCAGAAGTGAAAATACATGTGTGAAAATTAAAATGTTCCCCTTGTATTACTTAGGACTAAGTTTTTCACAGCTGGTTTTCCTCAGTGGAACTCAGGAGATCTACCTGTGTTTATATTCCAATGCAACAAACACCTAACTTTCAGACCCCCCTAAAATCACAACTAAAATACATTCATGAAAAGAGGGAAAATTTGGAAGGTACAGAATACAGAATTAGCATGAGAAAAAGTGTTTCAAGAATTAACCTACAAAGATTTGTTTAACGTGACTAAATTGAAGAAAACTACCCTAATCACCACAGGATAGCGACGGATGATTTCTTATCTCTCCCAAAGGATGCTGTTCCAGCCTCCATTGCCAAAGGGACGTTGTACAACTGAGATGTCTCATTGCCTGTTCAGGTTTATTTTCCCTGCATTTATAGGTGTCATTATCATACTGCAGAGACAACAGCACTTCCATCCATCAGTGGACAGATGTGTGTTTTATTCATGGTAAAATCCAGAGCCCACAGAAATCTTGAAGATTTCAGCAAGGTCAGGATTTTAGTGATGATGACTTTTTGGGAGGAAGGTATTACGTACGTGTGGGCCATCTGCTCAGACAATTCACACAAAGACTGACTTTAGATTCCATGTCTGGAACTAGATATGACCCTTTGCCAAAGAAGCTCTGAAGCAAATCCGAATGTCAGAGTTGCTAAGCAGTCATGATGAAATGGAAATATCAGGTATGAAGGATGAAATACTGGAAATAACAACTCTTATATTCCCCAATTCCTCACCTTCTCATAAAAACAGATTTTCAAAAGGAAGTAGGAAGTAATTATTTTTAGAGAGGGAGAAGGGATGACCAGAGAGAGATTGGAAAGTACATAGTACTAGGGATAACGGTAGGAAACAAGTCGCTTTAAACAGTATGCCCTTCCCTGTGTATTAAACTTTTTTTTTTGTCTACTAGTAACAATTCATTTTAGGACTCCAAATACTGATGGTCAAAGTTAACTGAAAAACAATGTCAGAAGGATCAAAAATATTTGAAAAATCAAGTTGAGCAACTAATACTGATTAAAAAAACCCCAAAACATTAAAGAAATCCTAAAGCTTTACCTGGTTTAGAACAAAATATTTTATTTCAAAAAACATGAAAGCCTTTCACAATGTAGCATAAGTACATTTTTGATGACCAATTTCTTAAAAAATTGATATAAAAATTTTCAAAGAAAAAAAATATCAGATAAACAGCCTAAGGTAAAAACTGCATTTTTTTTTGCCCAAGCAAATCAGTTTCTGAAAAGACCCAAAGAAGACTTTGCAACAAACCCATGTAGTTATGCAGACTGGAGATGAGGAAAGAGATTGAGAGCTCCTCCCCCTCCACCTCTGCACCTAATATTGCTTTGGTTAATGAGAAAATTCTACACTAATTTATTTGACCAAATGAACATGTTCATTTAGTGGAAATTCTGAAATATATGAACTGTATTTTCCAAGGAGTAGGTAACTTTTCCTTTCCTTTAAAACCCCTTCCATAAGCATTCAGTACAATATTTAGTATAATGGCTTGAACAGACCTTTGTTTTCACCCAGTACTGTTTGTGTCATATCACATCACCAGTACCATTTCCTTCTCAGAAAAGTGGAAGACTTAAAAGTGAGAGCATAAATAATTAGCCAATTCTTCATCAATTTGAATCACTAATGATTAAACTGTTATCTTTTATGACATGAAACGGATCCCTTATTGTGAAAATGATTGTAGTAGCTAGTCTGTTATATTTCTTAATGAGTTCATAAAATAAAGTTTAATTTAAGAGCACCTTGTCCTGTAAATCTGAGAGATCTGAAGGCACCGTGATAGACACAGCTGAGCCCATCAGCCAAGCTGGTGGCACCTCTGTGCCACATATTTAACAAAGGACATAAAATGCCGAGGAGGAGAGAATGAGGGAGCAAAGGACCAGAGCAGTAGGAGGTACTGCATGGCAGAAGGCACATCTCCAGAGAGACTGTAGCTGCTGGATAAGGCCATGCTGAAGCAGGTACTCCCCCAGTGGGACGGCAGCCATGGAGGACCCACAGTGGTAAGGAGACAATGAGTACGAAGGAAGGAGCGGTAGAACTAAAGCATGAGAAGGAAGGAGCAGCAGAGAGAAACCGCTATGTCCTGACCCTGACCTCTTGCACCACCCGTCACTTCACCAAAGGGACTGGAGTGTAATCTGCAGCCATAACAAGGAGGGAAGCTGAGCCTGGGAAAGCAGGAGGAGAGGTTTTTTACCCAACTGCCTTTTGTTTCTCAATACCCAACTCAGGAATTACATGTTTACATTAATTGACAATAAATTAATTTAAATTCTCCAAGTTGAGTCTGTTTTGCCTGTGATAGTAATTGGTGAGTAACTTCCCTATTTTTATTTCGGGTCATGAGCTTTCTCGCTCCTGTTCTTTCTATTTTCTCCCCCGCCCTGCTGCGGTGGCAGTGAGCGAGTGGTGGTGTGGGTTCTTGGCTGCCAGCTGGGGCCAGCTCACCACAACTTGATCTACCATACCTCCAATTAAAGCACATTGCAGGAGACTTTCCATCAAATTTAAAAAATGATCTTATAGAATACCTAAAGTTTTCCCAGTATCTCTGAAAAATCACTGCAAACATGTAATACCTCAGGTAAAGACAGCAGAGACAAAACATGAATAAAGATGACAGTATCACAAAAGCTGATGCAACTGCATCAGATAAAAGCTCGTACAATTTATACACAAAGGCACAACTATTCCAGGTACCCCCTTATGTTTTACAGGAAAAATAGTATTCCAGGTTCCTTTATGCCTTATATGTGTAATGCCATTTATAATACATATTTATTTCTATGAAAACAAGGACTGCTATCAGCCAAGTAAATGTTAAATAATTCAACCAGTAAGAATACTTTTTATAATTTGATATAACGGATCAGCTGGGAATATCCCACTATGTCTCCAGCAGAGAATTTTAGAAATTACTTAACTCTACCTCACCCTTTTACATCTCTCCAACTGAGTTACTGCCTTCCTATGACACATCAAAATGTTTAATTTTTAAAATAAATTTTAGTAGAGAATAGCTTCTATAAAGCTTCATTGGAGTTTTGCCAATGGGTTGTTTAGAAACTTCTAATACATGAAGAACAAACGACTGAGATAACTGAGTGGTTCGCTTTGTAAGTATTTTACATTAGGAGAATAAGAACAATATAGCTATGCAATTTTATATACAGGTGCCTTTATTTATGGTTGTAGAAACGCATGTGCTGTTTAAGTCTGAAGGGCTTCAGTGGTTGTTCTTATGGAATTTTCATTCAAAGGGAAGTAAGAATAGTATCGTGACTTCTAAGTTCCAGTCCAAAACTCTTGCATCACAATGGCTGAACTTTTGCATCCAACAATCAAAGGCAGTAATACTGTTTTATAGTACTTTCAGATCAGCTGAAATCCTACTTCACTAACTTTCCCACTAGTGCTGCAATAGTTAAAGATCAGTCATTGCAGGAATTAAAATTGACTTCTGTGGCCTTCAAACTCCTTTGGTGGATTGAATCTGAGTGCAAGATGTCTACAAAAATATAGTTTTCTTTCCTCCTCTCATCTGCCAATTTTGTCACTGTACTTTCAAGATAAATTAAAAATTATGAATAAATACAGGAGTAGCATTTTCTGTGCATTTGAGATATTCAACTTCAAAAACATCTTAGATTATTTTTTTTAGTTCATGCTATTGCCTTTCTGACCTCTATGTAAAAATAAAGAAGAAAAATCCTTAAAAAAAAAATCCATCTGTCATATGTAAAGTAGCAGGATTTAAAAAACAAAACAACCTAATCAGTCAATCTAATTGCAAGTCAGACTGCTACTTTGGTCTCAGTTCAGCAAGGTACTTAACTTTTGGGTTGACTTCAGCATTGACAGTATTGACAGTAACGCCAAGTCCCACTAACAGACTGTTTCACTGTGCTTTGGGAACAGTGTTTAGCACTGTGCTGAACTGTGGTCCACAAAGTTTTCACTTTCCTGTCTACCAGTATGGCTTCTTATAGAACATTTTCAGAAGTCCCTGAAGAAAAATACTCTTAAGAAGTTTCAGCTATCTTTAATGACTTTTTGTCATTGTTTTGACCTTACATTTTCAGTATTTTCTCCTCTTAATCTGACTTTACCAATTCAGTAGTACAAGAACTGGTTAAACTGTGTTGTCCAGCTCCACACAACATTCTAGGAATGAGATCAGCTTAAACAGCTGAAGCAACCATCCTGTATTGATGGAGAGGCTTGAAGTAGTGCTGGTTGAGTAATTGCTTTGTACCTCCAAGAAAATATGTCCATCACCCCAAGAGTACAGCCCTTCCTTTAGCTGAAGTTTCTCGTAGAATGAGCAAGCTGATGCAAACTGACCCACTTCAGCAAAGACCTCACTAACCACTGCAAAGCTTTCTTCAGTAACATGAAGAACCGCTAACCTCAAAAAGATGGCAATCCTATTAACATCCACAGGCTCATGGGTCCAGGAAGTCACTGAGATTCCCAGCAAGGGGACTGGGTCTGATGCCACACCTCCATGGTGGCCACAAGCAGCAAACGTCTTTGAAGGTCCAAAGGAGAACAGATACCTTTCCACATAGATGGGTTCGCCAAAACCAAGCATATACCAGCTAAGAATTACAGTACTTCAACAAATAGTGGAGGTCAGTCCAGTCTAACTGTTGCCTATAGGACTAAGCGATGATAAAGGTGTTGAAAATGCAAAGTCCCTCCTCTGTTTTATGTACAATCCACAAAATGTTTGTTAACCTCCCTACACCTCAGCCTTCCCAGACTGAAATCGAATGAACATCACCTTAACTCACAAATGTACCAGAGAAGAAAAGAATCATATAGCTGTTCATTCTCAGGCATTTTGAGAAATGTCAAGACATCAGGCAGTAATGACATCTGGAGAAAACACAAATAGGATCAATTTTGTTTTGATCACCTTTCCTGCCCCTGGTTGTTTGTTGAACAACAACTAATACTTCAGATTGCAAAAATAATTTCCTTCATCTTTGCAGTGTTATTATTGCTATTATTATTAATAAAACCAAACCCAAGCTCCTTTACCCCTCATCCCCCTGCCACCAAATGTTTCTGATGTGGCAATTCTGTTTCCTTTTGCATTTTGCAGTTTTGTTAGATTTGCTGAACCCTCAAGCAAGGGGGTAACATGAAGAAGAGCAATCAAGAAGCAACATGATGAAATAGAAACTGGCAGAAAGTACATTAAAGTTGTTATCACCTGAGGACAAATCCTAGCAAATGAACCACAAGAAGACAGACTTCCATCTGGAAATAAGACAAAGAGCATACAGGTAAACCCAGGAGTTCCACTACTGTCTTGGCAGCAATTCAAAAATGTGAAAATACAGATGAGGTGCGGAAAAAAATTACATAGAAGTAATGGGGCTCTTCAAAAAGACGACAGAAAGGGGCAAAGGTAAGAAGGAAAACAGGTGCTAAGTTCCGCAGTACCAAAATGTGTTTTGAAAGGACATCACATAAAATGAGCAAAAGGCAACCTTTTGGTTAGACATGACAAGGGCTGCCATCAGAAGATGCAAGGACCCAAGAATTATGAATCTGAAGAAATTTTTAGGTTTTGACCATTCATCAAAATATTTCTGCAATTCTGCATTTTCGTCCACTACAAAGAGCTGATTCATTCAATTCTATATTCTCCGTACGATTAACATAATGTTTTATTTCTTGGTATATGGACTAGTTTAGCTGATAGACAGCAACCCATACTTAAAACCCAAACAACCAGCAGTGATAACCTCAATTTTCAGCACAAATTATTTAAAGAGTAATGTATGAGTTCCAAGTTTGTGCTGACTACATACTTAAATACATCTCAGTAAAAACAGAAGATCCACTGAGAATACTGCCATGACAATTCAAAGAAAAAAAGAACTACAAAAGGCAGTATTTTTGCAGACTTATGCCCACAGAAGTGATCAGATTGCTACTACTTTTATACTTGCAATGGCTGAGCAAGCTAATAACTGTCCCAGAGGCAATTGCAGTATATTGTGACTCTGCTTATTACCTATACTACACCTACCTGTGGTACATTACAGAAAAAACATGTTATAGTCAAATCAAACTGCAACAAACTGATAAAGCTGCATAAAACCTCATCATTTACCTATAAATTTATTAAAAATTACGCACACTAAACCATAAACGTATAAAGGTCTTGTACACTATAAGTGCACGTATTCAATGTTACCCTTTTTCCCACTTTTACATACACAATTGAAAAATGGAAAAGAATTCATGTCACAGGAGTGAGATACTTTAGTGACAGAGCAGAAATACCAGGTAGCTAAGAAAACTGCTGTACAGAGCCACAGCCATATTCATGGAAGTTGTATATTTCAGTAGTACATAATGTAAGTTTTAATAACTGTTGTTGGTTGGTTTGTTGTGGTATCTTTGTTTTGTTTTTTAAACTATGTCTTACTAACATTGCATAAAAAAAGTTGTGTTTCAGAAGTAAACTGTTCAAAAATAAAACAATAGAGGTGTGTCTTTTCTACAGGTTTAAAGCACTTGTCTCTAAATTTATGCTTGAGTAAGTTGGTGGTGTACAAAGGCCAAAGAGTATTCAGAACACAGTAGCAAATGTGACAGCATTGTGCCCAGAGAGAATGTGAGTCCAGGGTTCTGATTTTTTTTTTTTTTACTGCCTTGTTATTGAATACCTAGATAAGAATTTCTGGTTATTCTTGCAAAATGTCATTTGCTTGTTCGAGTCTGCCCGACTGCAGTCTCACAGAGCTGTGACAGGTGACTTCTAGACTCATGACTGCAAGATGGACAGATTTTGAAAGAACCCAGATGTGTCTGCTGAACAGAAAGTGAGAACAGAAAGAGAAAGGGAACAAGGTGTCCCCAAAACTCTTAATTTCCTAAGTGAAACATTACTTTTTCTGAGTTCTTGGAGGTAGCAAAGAGCTTGATACAAGCTTCTGCACTTAGCACAGGGAGGTCCCCGAGCGCTATTGTGTTGTCAAAACCAAAACGCATGCATCAGATTGCACATTAAGCATGACCACCCTTGAAAGAGGCAGCTGCGCGCTATCTTCTGGGATATGTCCCTTGTCACCTGCTTCTGCTCTCAGCCTTGTGCTGCTGCTAGAAGCTGTGCTAGTGGACGTCAAGCTGGGCCATCAAATAGGTCTCAAACACCTTTTTTTTTTTTCCCTCTGGTTTAACTTTCTGGCATGTCATTTCTCTGAGCTCAGTATGTAATCATACAAATCAGCACAATGAAGGAAGCAAAGCGTAGGGCCAGGACCCTACTCTTCTAGCAGCCACTCTTAAGTGGAGGTCAGTTGCATTTCTCCTTCAGAAAGCTGTCAAAATCGTGTATTTCACAAAATAGGCCCTACAGATTGAAGAAAAGTAAAAACAGAGCTTAGACCTTACTCACATATTCAATAAATATTTAATGTGCTCAGCTATCAGGTGAGTGATGACTGCAACATAAAAACTTGGCCAGACCAACACATGGATAAATAGCAAAAGTTTCTGTGATAGTGAATGCAGCAAATACCAGTTCAGTATGGAGCAAGTGTTTATCAGTATTTAAAAGAAAAACAGAAGTAAACAAGGAGTCTTAAAAGCCTCTGTTTAACTGTTTTCATATCTGAGTGCAGCATAGCTGCTCTATGATGTCAGCAACTGGAAGCCTACGGCACTACACCATTCTGCTCTCATTTGAAATGCGTAATGAAAATCCTTTGTCTGATGTTCAGTTTGATCAATTATATGAGCAATTTCAGCCGCTGAAGTAACCTGCTTCTCCTTGTGCAAATACTTAATCAGAAAGGTAAGGCTCCATATTAAAAGTACAATATATCTAAAATAAAACCAGATGTTATTTCGCTAAATTGGATTTTGAGCTGCATTCATAGCTGGCTCCTCTGACTTAAAAGAAAGCTTATACCAGATTTGGAATTTGCAAAAAGGATTATTTTGTTTGTTTTTCTGATGTTCATTTTAGATATTACAGAACCTCTATTTTGAATACATTAAAAAGTCCTTTTTTGATCCCTGCATTTCTAACTCTGTAAACAATGGGAGTTTTTTAAATTAGGTGACCACTGAGCTGATTCATCTGACTAACTGCAGTAATTTATGAAAAAATACTTATGCAAAAAGGTAAATGAATGTATGTTATTTAATTTATAACAATTATATTGTAACAATCTGTGGCTTATTTCAAAGCAAACACAGTTCTTAAAAGCAAAGTAATTTAATCCATAATTCTTTCTTGGTTTTTTTGGCTTTGTTTCTATTATCCTTTATCCAAAAGCCACATGCAGACATGAGGAAACAGAGAACTAAATTGGCAAACTCTGTAAATCCTGTCATTACTACAACCAGAAACTCCTTTATTAGGGAAATCTGACATTTTCACAGTTGATTCAAATACCCCAGATAGCCATTTCCAAAACAGAAATCAATTTTCAGGTTGTGTCTTCAAGTCATGCTATCTCAGTCTTAGCTATTGCTCAGCATCCAGTTATAAACTGTCGTGCATCATCCTTCACTTACTTTGTTTTGATTAGACCAAAACCATGTTGTTGAGTTGCTGTAAAGGTTTTGCATCTTTGAATGCCTAATTTAAATGTAGTGGAACATTAGACAGAAAGTACAGCCAGGGTTATCAAGTCTTATTCCTATCATCTCAAGCAAGCCATAAGGCAACGTTGGGTTTTTTTTATTATTATTCCCTTCAGTCCAAATAGCATCCAGTCTATCAATCCTGTTGACATGCTACAAAACAGTTCCAGCAACCTAGAGCCTCACGAGTCACTGTAAGAGACAGGAAAACTAAAATCCTCCTGTGTGTCATGTGCCATCACAGCAACACAGGACAGATCAAAGACTTTCCTGTGTTATACATTCCTGTGAGGATAAGAAGCTTGTTAGGTGGAAATGCCTGGATATTCCTAGAAGTGGGTTACATGGCAGACTATAGAAAAAGTAAAGGAAAAAAAAAGGTTTGAATCCCTTCAGGCTCTGCCAGTCTGGTCCTATGGAAATGCCCTTCTGTTCTCAAATATGAACAGTTTATCCATAGGTGAATACACATGCCAGGTATTAGAGAAATTTATCAATAAATAGCAGGAGGACTATCAGAGCACTTGTGCAGTTTTGGTCAATTACCAATGCTACAAACAATCCCCTTCCAAATTCTACAATTCCCTTCCAATGCCTGCTTTCATCCCCCCTCAAAGTCCCAGAAGCCAAATTATATGTCAAGAGGAGAAAATGTTCTTGGCTTCTTGAGGCATCTAGGAGGAGAAACTTTGAAACATGGGATTAATTAAATGCAAATCTAAACACAGTGCAACGAATCATGCAAATTAAGCATTAACATATTTATGACTGATCAGCAGGAGCCAAAATATGTGTAGATAAACTATAAATCATTACAATCATTGGTTAGTACAGTGCATAGCATGTATTTATCCTTTGCAGTATCTAAATGAAAATATACAGAACATCTTGCATCCAAATACTTTCATGATCTGTGTAACCATGCCTATTTCTTAACTGTCTTTGCTGCCACTTAAAAGTATGTATTATCAAAGATATTAACACTGATGAAAGACGTGATACATTGATAAGGGACAGAATATTATACAAAAAAAAAAAAACCAAAACAAACCAACACATCCACTTTTGTTTTACTCCCAATGGTCTTTGCAAAGCAATGCCACATTATCGATCCAGGCAGAGGTGCCCAAATGAATCCTTGAGACACAGTGGAAAATCTCGAATGAATGACACATCCCCAGGTTCCTGAGTCTGCAGAGCACAAAACCTCATGACTAGTGCTACGGTTTTCTTTTTCCTTTTTTTTTTTTTTTTTTTCTTTTCAAGAACCTGTATGTTATAGAGAAAGTCCAGATGTGTCTCAGCATGTTTAGTTTCTGGTCTTTTAATGACATACCATGTCCGTCTTTCAAATTGGAATCACATGAACAGCCATTACACAAAGGAAACTGTATTTCTGAACCAACATTGTGCAACATTTCATGTTATTTCTGACCAGGAACGTTCACGATTTTGCTAATGAGATTGCTGATCTCAATGCAGGGGACTCAAAGGCTAATCTTTGACCTCATTTTTATGCCAAACATAACCTAAATGCTATGGATTCAGTATTAACAATGCTTTCCTGGTTTTGGTAGAAGAAATAGGTGAAACATGAATGCAAAAGCATAACGTTTTGTAAAGCAGCTGTCCTGGGAGAGTGTCAGATATGAATGTCACCCAGAATGCTATAGACTTCTCAAAGTTCTCTGTCAGTCAGTGGGACTGGATATGGGAATTGTTAGAACAATATTACTCGTCTTGCAAAAGCACACAGTAACAACTTTTGTATTTCCGTTTTGAAACATTGTCAGCAATCTCTGCAGCTGTCGCTTAAAAGATGTACAAATGAGTTTACTTCTATCAATATAGCACAATGACCTATCCAAGGCAAGATGCTGAATTAAGGTACACCTTCCTAACACTTAGGAGCTGTTGCCTAAATCCGCTGATAAAAGCATAGCAGCCTGAGAATGGGATACGAACTTCTTTCTCCATTAAAAATTGCCCAGCTATTCCTCTTTGTTTTATCCTTCTTACCAGTGTCAGAGTTGCATTAAATCTTCAAACTCTTGACTTATGATATCTAGCTCTCAAAAGCCTTGAAGATTTAAAAAAAAAAAAAAAAGTAGTTTCAAAGTCAAATAAACAGCATCATTTGGCTCTCCTTTCACTGCACTTGAACATACTAAATTAGAGTGAAAAGATGTCCCTTAGCTAACTAAGCTAGCTCTATGTACCTCCATTGCCGGGAGTGACTTGACAGAAGAACGGCCAGTTGCATGCGGGAATCTGTGAACCTGAAAGGAGTAATCTAAGCTTTCAAAAACACAATCGATGACAAATCATTTCCTTACAGTGTTAGGAAAGCCCATAGCTCTTGGAATAGACCTTCTGCTTTAGTACTGTGACAGAATGCCTTGAAGCTAGCTCTCACTTCGTCTCACCATGCAAAGAGCTCTCAAATGATACACTGAAATTTCAGCACTAGCACCAAAGACCTTTGAAGACAAGAGATGATTCTCAGCTGATACTTCAGAATTTGGCCACTCACTGCCCTTTTTTAAGTCATACCATATCTATAAACTGCGGGTTAGCTCACAAGCCTCTCTATCAGGTAACAAAGCAGCTCAGTAAAGCTGTTTCTTTTAAAAGACACTGACTGCAAAATAACATTTTTTCTGATATTGATGGAAAAAAACAACCAACCAAAAAAGTCAAAGCTGACATTGACAGACATATTTAAAAACATGTAAAAATTTACACTTTTATGTAAGCTTTCAAAACAAAACACATGTATGCATTTTCACAGATGACACACCCACGATACTATCTGGAATGAGATTTTTTTTTCTTCAGAACAATTCAAAATAGAAGATCCAAAAATTTAATAGCAAATAAAGTTAGCTGAATTACAGTGGAGTCTAATATTGTCTTCTGGACTGGGAAACTGCGAAAGATGGGAATCCACTACTACCTCTTCCTTCCTCTTTAACAGAACAATATTGAGCTCTAGGAAACTGAGAACATGCAGTTACACAAGTATTGGAAAGGCGTTTAGAGAAGGCCTTATTTCATATACACTGCACGAAGTAAAATTTATACTTTGGACTCCTTAAAACAAGCACAGCAGCTCAATCTTTGCAATTTC
This sequence comes from Cariama cristata, assembly GCF_000690535.1. Classification (NCBI taxonomy): domain Eukaryota; kingdom Metazoa; phylum Chordata; class Aves; order Cariamiformes; family Cariamidae; genus Cariama; species Cariama cristata. Next base: position 332,900 of record NW_009612947.1, on the reverse strand, counting down.
CTCTTCAGCCTATAATCAGGGTAATACAGACTCCTATCCCTCCGTCACTGCTGCACAAAGAATAGTTGTTCATCACACACCTTCAGCTACATGTTTTATCATATATTTCTAATGTGATTAATTGGCAGATGATATGTGCCAACAGTCTATATGTGCCAACCAGGAAAGTATATCCAATGTTACAAGCTACATCCAATGTTAGAATGACTCATGGAAAACGTCAGGTCACCTCCTTGCCTCTGCATCGCCACAACCCCCCAAAATTTCACTCAAATCTTTCACAATTAGCCTAACACTGACCTTAGATATGAAATCACTGAGTGAATCACCCAAGTTATGTGACTCCACATCATATAACATGTGATAGAAATAGCCAGTGCACTGCAGAGAAGCAAGAAATATTTCCAGGCAACAGGGACATATAAAACTTGCCTATTAACTTACTTTTCTTCCCCCACCCCCTTCTTTTTTTCTTTTTCTTTTAAATAAAGCAAACAGAACTGAAGATGAGTTTGTCAAAAAGGACTAGAAGTAAAAAAAAAAAATTAGGTCTTGGAAGCAAATTTCCATCTAAATGTGATTTCAATTCACTTTCAAAATTAATAGGTTGTTGTTGTTGGTTGGTTGGCTTTTTTGTAATTCCAAATGAATTTCTGTTTGGGTATATAGACAGCTCAACAACTCAACATGAAACTACAGGTAAATACAAGCAAGCTAGCAAAGCAGAATTTCTAAGACAGTTAAAATATTAATAGTACCAGAGTGCCATTCTTCGCTCTAACATACTAAAGAAGGAGGAGCCATGTCCTCAGCAATAAAATCAACATTTTTATCAGGATCAGGATGACAAAGTGTACATTAGTACCAAATCTAATGCACAAGTCCTTAATTCCTAGAGTGTGTACTAGACAGTTGTCACTAATGTACTATTCAAGAAGCAGTTTTTCCAAGGTGTTCTATCTTTCCTATGCTCGAAGAAGATAGTCTCTCCCAAAAATATCAAGCAGAAGACAGATCTGCTCAGAACTTTACAGAAAAAAAACCTCTCCATCTTTGAAGCTGTCACTAGCTTATTTATTATCACATTTACACCTAAGATGGAAATTTCAAATAAATTTGGGGTTTTTTTAGGCCAGCAAATATAACTGTTTCACTACTGTTCCTTGTTTTGGAAAGAGACAACAGTTTTCCCAATCAACATAGCCCTCAAAAAAGGTCACTGAATTCAACTCATATTCCCAAAGTAAAGGCAATTAAGGGCAGCTCTATAATGCTTTCCCATATTACATCTATGCAATACAATCGATAAAATGATTGTCTAAATGTATGTACATACAGCAATATACATACATACACACACATACACATACCATTTCTTTTCTTCCCATAGCTTGCACAATGCTTACTTTGCACAGAGAAAAAAGATAGATTATTATTTGAAACAAACTATGTCACAACTCTATGATATAAAAAAAAGCAACTATTTGCAAAGTACGTCTGTCCATCCCTAGGCACAGAATATCAGTTTGATTGATGGTAGACTGATTCATTATAGGCAGAAGCCAAGAAAGAGACTTTCCTAAACAGAATAAGGTAGTTGGCATTAAGAACGTACAGTAAAGAAAGTTTACAGTGCAGAGTTCAAAATTAAAAGTAAGTACATACACCTGAACAGTTTCACATTATCTAAACACAAGTGGATGCGATTACAAAGGCATTGAAAATACTGAAGCAACTTTACAATGCATCTATAACAGATACTGAAGTGGTCTTAGAAGGGACCTTTAATATTTTTTTGTAAATTTTTAATTTTTATTTTTTTTTTTAATCTCTCCTTCATTTTCTCTTTATAAATTCTATACCTTTGAAAACCAAGGAACTCTTTCCTTTTCAGTAATTTTTTCCTTCATGGTTTTTCCAAAACAAAAATCTTCAGAGCCTAAGAATATGTTCAGACCTTTTTATAATTAAAGTTAGAACAAAGTCTATTTTAACATTGGCTTTATTCCAGTATAAATAGTCATATGTGCTTTGTGTATGACAGAAAATGTATAACATATACTGTAGTCACATGTAACATTTTGGTCACTCCAACACATAGCAGAAAGCTTAGGTTTTCCACTTGTTAATACATTCAAGGTAAAAAAAGTGAAGCTTTTTATATATAGCAATCACTTTCGGTCAACATAGCATCACTTTTTTAGACCAAAAGACAGGATAAAGTACAGCTACACTATCTGACAATCCTTTGCCTCATTGCTTTCCTGTTCAGTGAAAATACATTAAAACCATTTCCATGAAAGAATTGATTTAATCTCTAGAGAGGGTGCACATGTTCACTGGGGGCTAAGGCTAGTTAAACTCTAGTGTATAGTATTTCAGTAAGTAAATGTATATCTCAAAAAACATTTCAACATTAAATTCTGCTTTTTTAGTGTGAAATTATGACAAAAGGATTTGATGTTGACATAACACAAAGCTTTTGATTGAGCTTAAAGTTTCCTAAGGAGGAAATGAAAACATGCATCAGTGGAGGAAGTGTTAATGATTTTTAATATTAATCATCAGAAGAGTGTCACTGTCATTTCTATTTCACAGTGCTGGGTTATCTGGTGTGTAATCATTCTCAGTCTAATTGCTTACAGGTATCTGTACACATCCTAGACCCTGCTTGGTTTGTATTTTAAAATACACTTCCTTGCTGTGAAATAAAAATCTACAGATTCATGAAAGCTAAAGAGCTATTTCATATTTATTAAAGATTTCAATTACATTTGAAGTTCAAAAGAGGAAAAACAGGTCACACTCTCTTATTAATAAATCTACACCCTCCCATTCTCTATTTAAAATACCCTTATTAACTTCATGCAATATTTGAAAACAAACTGTTTACAGAAGCAGACAAAATCCATTACACAGGGGGGATAAACATCATTTCTTTATACAACATGATGGAATACGAAGTCTGTAGAACCTGGAGGCAGAAACCAAAACATCTTAACAAGAAAACCCTTCCAAGAGGACCCCACAATTCCCACAGGTCACAGAGAATCAATATTCAGACAACAGACATTACCAACCGACAGCTCACCCTTGCATACAATTTTTCCAGAAGGCACCACTAAACACAAACCAAGACACAGCACAAAAAGTTGCCAACACCACCAAACCTCACTTTCTGTCCCTGGAGCATCCTCTAAGTCACTAGGAGAGTGAAGAATTGGCTCACCTGCACCGGGGGGGCCCAGCCGTGGGCACAGGCGCACTCTGACCACCACTCCCCCGGGCTGCCCTGTGGCTTGGCTGGGGATTTATGGGGACTCTTCCGCACAGTGTCCCACAAAGGGACAAACTTGCTCCTGCTCTGGCCGGCACCCCCAGGTCCCCAAGAAGGAAGCACCTGAGAGCTATACTGGAGCCCCGGAGGATGCTGGTGCCAACGACAGGCGCAGTGGGCATCCCTTGCGATGGGAGGCACGTTCCTGCTGGCGTCGGAACCCTCGGACCCCCTGCCGCAGCTGTGCTGCTTGGGAAGGTGTGTGTGCATGGCGCACCCGGGGCTTCCTTTGGCCAGTTTGCACAAAAGTGTTTCTCCTCCCCGACGTGAGGTCCTTTGCCGGGGCCTCTCCAGCCCCCTTGGCAGCAGCTAGCGGCAGGGCACGGCAGGAGCGGGGCGCAGCATGAGCTGCTGGCCAGCAGCTCTGTGTCAATACCGGACTCCACTCGCGCAGCGACTTGACAGCATCCCCGCTGCAGGCAGAAGCAATCAATGCTCTGCGTGGCTGGGATGCGTGCCTGCATCCCTTTCTGGATGACAAACCACAGGAGAAAAAAGAAAAAAAAAAAAAAACCAAACCAAAAAAACCCACAAAAAAACCCAACAACAAAAAACCCAACAAAACCAAACCAAAAAACATTCTTGCAATTTTCAGGAAGATTTAGTCTTTTTCTAGCTGACCCTGACACGACTTGCAGGCACCCTGCTGAAGCAGATTTATATGTACAAGCTTTACAGGCAAAGTGCTTTCTTGTGGAAATAGCATCTAGGCAAACTACTGAAAAAGATACCCTTTTGCCAATGATCAAAACAGACGCGGGAGTGGTTTGGTTTTTTTCCCCTGCATGCCTGAAAAGACCTTGTCAACAAAATCGCATCAGAAGATGCAAATGACAAGTTGAGGAAGAATCTTATCTGCTCTAAATACTAAACCGTAGCATAAACTTTGGTACAGACATAACAGAAAGAGAGCAAGAGGCTGAATTTAAAAATAAAGCCACCTAGAAAAGATCTATGCAACAAATTAACAAATCTCCAGCAGTTTATATATATAAATGTGAGCATATTTATTTGTGCATAAACTCTTCAGGGTTATGATAGATGTACTGTTTTCTCTTTTTTCTTTCACCCTTTACAAATTCTTCGGTGCTTGCCAATAACCTTCTTTACAGAGTTTTCTGTAAATCCCCTCTTGGGTTTTTCTTACTAATACAATGTCTTTTCCTTAAATTTTCCTGCAACCTTTATTTGCAACTGTTTTCTTTTTTTTCTTCTATGAGAAGTGACAGGGGTGTAAAGTGTATAAAATCTGGACTGACTGTTTCAACCAGCTGGAGAGGTTCAGTGGTATAATCCACTCTCAGGTGTCGATGTCTTTGGCCCCTTAAGACTCAGTGGATCTTGGACCCCTATATATCCACAGGTTTTTTTTACGTTTTCCTTTAACCTAAGAATATCTCAGATACTTTTAACCACAGAAAATAACCAATTGATTTTTAAAAATACAGGGCTGTGTAACAGAATCCTTTTATGTCTATTGGTGTTCAACTAGGATTTCAGTACACAAAAATTAAAAACGGAATTCGTAAGTGATATGCACAATTTTACCATTCCAAAGACTAAAGCAAATTTGCTTTTAAAGATTTCAAAGACAAAGAGATAACTATGACTATCTGCAAATATACTTCCAAAGGAGATAAATGAATTTTTACAAATGCTTTGGTGCAATAAGACTTGATTCAATTATTTAATTCCTCCTAAATTACTAACCTAAAATTCCTCAAAGCTTAAACATTGCTAAAATACATGACGATACAACCTGGCAGTAATTCTTAATGAAAAGTTACGGCAATGCTCTAACAGTGGAGAGGATATTTTGACAACATCGTAATTCAAATTGTCACATGTGAAACTAACATCAGCTTTAACTATATTTTCATATAAGGTGCTTGTCCCAAACTAATCTATAATAATGTTATAATGCAAGGTTTATCCAGAACGTTGCTGAAAAGTCAAAATCATACAACTGACTGTGTCCTCTCACATAACAAGTGCTCAACTGCAAGAACTCTCATAGTTTTGCATACAGTTAAGGTCACTTTATGTTTGAAAAATAAATATTAATGCACTTCTGAATTGCAGGTGTAGATAAGGAAGCCAGCATTTAGAAACCTGAGCTAAGAGAGTCTACAAGGTAATCATTGTTATATGTAAAGTAAATGTAAAGATACGTAAGACTCGATCTGTATTTTTGCAATTTTCCTCAAGCACAAGGCGCAAAGGTGTGTGAGCTGTCCAGAAAGTTGCTTTCCTCTAGTACTCAAGGGTAACTCAACACTGAGCACCTAAAAACTTGTCTACCAGAAGATAATCCCAATCATTACTGCATAATTTCCAGTAGGATTACCTCTATGTAAGAAATATACGTATTACCATTAACTGATGCTATAAATCATATATAAAATAATAACATATTTATATACTATATAAAGACAAAGCACTAACAAGACCAAATTCTGATTTCATTTTCATCATCATAGACCCATATTAGCAGTGTCCATCAGCTTAAGACCATCAGCTTTTTTGTCACATAGCAAGCTACCCAGTTCAGTCCAGAACATACTGATGCTATTGCAGTTTTCCCACATGCCAGTCAGAATCTAAAAGAAAACACAACCCAGTTTAAATATGTCTTTTAAAGCTATTTGAAGAAATCTGGATAATTGCGGAAGTCAAAAAAAGTTCACGTATCAATTTTAAAAAGGCCACTCGAAAAAAGAGATTAAAAAACCCAAAACATCAAGGGAAGCAACAGCTACAACATGGTTTGGCAGTGGAAAGAATCTACGCATTCTGTGACCAGACACACATCTACGCTAATAGTATTGGATAAAGCCAACTGTACCAGAGCACTAAAATGTCTATCACAAACCCCCATAGTCCTATATTTTAAAGCAGCAGGTGACCTCTTAGCAACCTTACTACACCCCAACCAGAAAAATGCAGAACTGCAAAGGCATCCTCTTGACTGTAACGTTTATTCATATGCAGTTAAAACACTATATTTGAAATAGTCTCTTATCAGAACGTGGAAAAAGGTTTTTTCAAAAGAATTTGACACCACTGAACTTACCCTGAACCTACCCAACACTTCCAGGCTGGATTTCATACTTAGAAAAATATATACTTAGAAAATCCATAAATGAAAAAATTCCTATTAATAAATTAATCATTTGTCCCTATTCTTTTTAAAAGTTCGTCATTGCCTATGCAAGACAAAAACACTTGAATATGGGATGGTATATGTGCCACTAATTGCTAGCAAACACGGTAAGATGGATTCAAAAGATAATGCAATTTCATCAGCTGTAATTGAACCATTGTATTAGACAGGATGGCACACGCTTCTGGATGAACTCGGATTAACACATGGCTCAGATCCACATGCCCAACTATCATCCTAATTTGATAATAACCGGTGCACAAAGCAAAACTGAATATTGTACAGTACACTCTGAACTGTGTTTGACCCGATACTGTTGTGGAAAAATCTCACTAATATTCTTTTTAAAATATTAAGTAGGCATGACAAGATGGAGCAAATAGATTTAGCTGATATTCTACCAGCACAAATAACTGTAACTAGATTACAGTAATGTTGGACATACACCAAAAATAAACACTGAGAAGAGTTTGCTTCGGGCAAAAATGTGCATATGGGAAACAAAAAGTGCATATGGGAAACAAAAATTATTAATAGAGTTCTGAAAGGGAAGCTAGAAGCATGGGTGAAGATGATTTAGATGTAGTAACAGATTTTTCCCTCCAACCAAGAACACAATGTTATGCAACCATAAAAAATACAGAATAAAAGAAGGGTAATAAACATGGAGTGGACCAGCTTATTTAGTGGTCATAAAATTTCTGCAAATATTTTTCTGGAAAGAAAAATAATAAGAACTATTATTAACATGACAGCAAGGCTACTGAAATAAGTCAAATGTAATTTCTTTGCAACTATTTTTTCTTTTGTTTGGTGAAAAGCAATTATGCTTGTATAGAAATAATAGTCTTAGTGGTGACATAGGCTAGAAGGAATGGTTGTGATTAGGCCAGGAGCCAATCGATCTGGCAGAACTCATTGCTGTCACTGAGTACTTAGGAAATCTTAGGCCAATCACTTGATTTCCCATACCATCCTATATGTAAAATTAAAAAAATGCTTCATTTAATGAAAGCAGAACATAAGGGGTGGGGAAGGATATATCTGAAACAAAACAGCTCAGCTTCTATTTCAGGCCTGCCTACTCCTCTCTTCCTCCAGGTGTGCAAGACAAGAGGCATGCAGGACTACAACACCAAAAATAAAACAGTAAAAGAGGAAAAATATAATAAAAAGGTGCTTATTTAAAAATTTCACCATTAAGGAAATTTGATTGGATGTCTGTCAATGGTCTTTAAGAGTAATGTTTTGTTTACTTAAAAAAGTTGTGCGATCCCCATATCCTTTAAACAAAAGGATGAGTCTCAAGCTTTGAAGTTTTATACAAAAATATCAGTATAGCACTGAGACACAGCTCCCCACACAACATATCTGCCTGTATAATCAAGGGCATGTTCTTTTGATTTTTATGAGAGGGTAGAAAAGCTTAAGGAGTTACAAATGCAAACATATCCATTGTCAGTATTAGCTGCATGTCCTAGGGTTAACATAAGGACGATAATTTAGAAATCAAGATACAATGAAAAAGAAAAATGACAAGGGTTTGGAAGGGAACTATATCACCGGAAGAAAACAAGCCTCAGCTGGGAATATTAAGTCAAAGTCAATCATGTCAAAAATGATGGAGAATGGAGCAGCAGGTTTGCCAATTTCACATCCAAGTGAATCAAAGATACATAAAATTGCAGTGGAAAGACTGAAATACAAGAGCATTTCCATGCCAATGCAGAAACATCCCTTACAGGATCCGCTGTTTTCAGGTAGAGGTGTGTAATAGTTTGTGGAGTTCTCTCCTCTGGAGAATTCTGTGTGCTTTATTTTAGTGCTTTAGTTCACCTTAAACTAGATTCACATAAAGCCATTAGGCAAAACAACTTAGATGGAACTGCAAAAAGATCTGTTTAGAAAAGATAGATTAAATGCAGAGGGTAGAAAGGACTGCAAGTGTTGCTGCAACCATCATTTTCACTATGTGGGAAATAGTTACTGATGCTTCTTTACCACATGCTGTTAAGGACAACGAGGTCCAGATTCAAGACTTTGCCAAAATACTTAAATATAACCTTGAACTTCCACCCACTATCATGAGAAACAGAAGTCCTCTGCTTGAGTAACTTTGGCCAGGTCCTTTATGACAAGCACTGCTGAGTCCAAGGACTTTAACCCCTTTAGTAACCCTTCAGTTTACAGAGTCTAATACTAGCACACTGGCAAAATTAAGACAACTTTTTAAAGACCTGATTCTGTATTTCCAATTTTTTAGGAATTGCATTTCAAAACTTCAGTATCAGCCTAATACGCCAACATTGGTTTACACATAATAAGAAAGGATACAAAGAAATATTCATGGCTAACAGTTACCTAAAATTCATATGCCCAAGTTCAGTTGCATTAAGATATTCAGTATCTTAAACTAGTCTTATTTGTCGCTCTGTTAAATTAGGAATAAAACAGCATGTTATTTACTATGGGTGATTTTTGATTTTTAAAGAGAAATTCAACTACGTTGGGTCTCCATTCAGATAGTAACCTAAGCAATAAAAGTATACCATAAATACCCAGGAGATAGCCATAGAACAAATTATTCAGTAATTTTATTGCAGAGTCACATTGCATAAAGATATATGCATTGCATGCATTGCATAAAGAAAGAGGACAATAAAACCAAGCTAAAATTTTTGCAGTAGTATATTTTTATTCCAATGCTGGCAATCCACGTAGCAAATAAAGAATGTGAATTAGCCAACTCACGCAGTCTTTTTTAGATATAGTGCCTATTGTAACATCTTTCCAACCGATTGCTTCCCATTAAATTTATTTTGAAAGAACTTCACCCAAATTTATTAGCAGACAATGAGAAATTGTTTCTTCCCTATGAAGCTATTTGTGTTATGTTCATAATAATACACAACATCTTTAAAGAGTTTGGCACAGTTCTGGCACTGTCTTATTACGGGCCAGTTGTAAGCTTTCACTGCAGATGAATGGAAATTAGAGAGATATGATCACGTAGCACAACCAAAAAAGATAAGGTTTATAGCATAAATTATCACGAATTCAAGTTACTAAGCTCCTTCTTCAGCCTTTGGAAAATAAAAACTGGTTTTAAGTGACTAACAAATTTCACAATGAAAGGAAAACCATTTGACTGGAACATAACAGATTCAATATTAAAAGAATAATGAAAATCTCTCTTGTTTCTCTACAAATCCATACCTGGCCACGCCTGAGATTTCATTTCAGTCGAAAACAATGTCTAAAAAGATCTCCCAAAGAGAAATACTCTAGCATGTTTTTGCAAAGGCACTACATACAGGTCCATGTGCTGTGTATTTATATGACAAGGATAGTACATGAACCAAGAAAGGGAGATAGAAAAGCAAGATGAACCCCTGATGGCTTTACACTGAAATTAACTTTACCCATAAACACAGTTGTGCTAGACATAATAGACTTGTATATATTTTGCATATTTCTTCTTAATATCTGTCCTCATTACTTTGCAGAGAAAAAACAATCTATTGGCATTATTTGGAGCACCTATCACATTACTTCATATCTGCACCAAGTGACCTCAAGGGCCTGGACCAATTTGCTTTGATACAGCTAGAAGTTATTGAGCTTAATGCAGGACTGACAGGGTAAAATTCTAGAGTCTGTGTTATACAGTAGGTCAAACCAGATAATCACAATCATCTTACTAGCACTGTGCATATGAATGAAACCGAACTAATGGTTAAGATAAAAAGTAGTTTCTCTGTATTAGTGGATGTAAAGGTACTCTGCTATTCATAGCTACTTGGTTTTAAGAAAAGAAGACAAAATTAAACATGCTTCCCTGAATGACACTTTGGAGGAAGATCTCCCAAGATACAGCAGGTGAGGGACCAGCCATGTGCCTGAGCCATCTACAGCTACATTGGTCAAAGCAAGAGGAAACATGGTGATACAGGAGGGCACTTTTCTTCCTTTAAATCGTGAGGATGATTTTTTATAAAAACGTCCAGGAGAGTAAAACCTCAGTAGCAAAACACACTACTCCTCTTGGAACCACTTGCTATCTTAGGAAAACAATCTGGTCTATATAACAGGATCACATCGAAAGAACATTAGCATGTGAAGAAAAGAAGAGATGTTGTTTACTGTCAAGTAGCAAATTACATTTAGATAATTCAAACAAGTCTGGCTTGTTTCTCCTTTTGGTAGAAGTCTCTGACATCTTACTTTTCTAATGTGTGATGGTAGACAGGTTTGGAAGAATAAAGGCCAGAAAAAATGAGTGGCCAGAAGAAATGAGCAGCCAGAAACTGAAGCCACAACAATCTCTTGATTTTACAGAACTACAGTCTATATTCCTAAAGGAGATGTCAGAGCAAATCAAAGAACAGTTGAGGAGTCATGTACTGAAAAGTAGGTAATGATGTGTGCTGCACAGTTTTTGTTTTGCTTTGCATCATTTATTGAAACAAATTCCAACATTTAGCTAGAAAAGTTGCTCTTCAGTCAAATATCTCTTGCTCTGAGAAACATTTGCCTGAGTTACTTTCAACTTCCATCTCCTTGTTTTCATCAGTTTATTTCTATTCTCTAATTTTACTTTAAATCATTCTTTATCCCTCTCACTATTCATTACTTTCAAATGAAAAGATCACTATAGCCCCCATGGTTCGTTAGTCTGTTTATCCAGTTTGTTAACTAGTCACTCATAAGTCAGCTCCATCCTATAAGCATTTTACTGTTTTCTTTAATCTTTATCCAGTCTAAAGAGGATTACCCCTTCGCAGCTTTACGCGATAGCTAGCTGTTAGTGACAGGTTAGTGACCAGAACCCTATGAAAAAAAAACAAAAACCAAAAAAACCCAAACCAAAACAAAAAAAAACACCACAAAAATGACCAGTCCCTGGAATACTGATAAAACAAGTTTATAAAAACAGTTCGCATACTTGGGGAGTCCTTGCCAAGACAGTTCTTGGCAAACTGTATTCATTACCTTAATGTCCTGGAGTATGTGTACAAATACAGCATAACATCTAGGTACTGAAAGAATAATGCATAGAAAACAGTCTCAAATACATGCAGTATTATTACTATAAGGTACATTATTTCAAAACAAACTGAGTTGATTTATTAAGCCAAATTTAAACCAAGACTCTTTCCATTCTGAAGGATCTTACATAAAAGGGTTTGCAGAAAACAAATGTATCTCCAAAATCCAAAAAACTTGCTGAACAATCTTTGTTTTCTTCACAAATCTGGTCCCCAACATTTCAAAAATCAGTGTTTTTAATTCCTCTTTGAGGACCCCAAAATACCTTTTTGGCTCTAACTTCCATGTATGAAATGGCACTTTAACATTTTCAAACTAATTTTGAAGTGATGAAAAATTCAAGCCAGTGTCAATGTCACTCAAATACCTAGAGCATAGATGAGAAAGGACACTTTGTGAACAAGGTTCCACTCATTTATGTTACACAACTACATTAAGAATCATTTCATAATGCTGCATTTGCCTCTCCATTGACTACAAGGAAGTTTATACGACAAACTCACAGGATTATGTTTATGTTATTAGCACCACGTTTAGTTCAGGTAAATGAAATATCAAATAGTACAATAATTGATTGCAGTATATAAAACCCAATAGTTTAAGAAGATCCTAAGTAACCTAAGAATCCAAAGCTCATTTTCCAAAAGGCCTGAAGTATTGGAAAAAAAGGTCTAATTCATCAGAAACTGCTTTTATTTAGAGGACAATCTAAGATTGAATAGTTCCTCATATGCTCAATGGTGACTATTTGGACTCTTTCAAGGATAATGTATCCTTCAAAAAGCTATGTTTCTGGATAGATAGGCTGATAGATAGATATGTAGATAGGTAAAGCATTTACCCTACACTTCAAACGTGCCAGTAAAACAATCTATGTATTACTGATCTTAATATATACAAATACTGTTCTTTAGAATAGCCATGTTGACTCTTCCTTTGTGAGAATGCACTATATTGTCAACCATTTTAGGCAATGTAAAAGCAGACTTCCTAGTCTATAATTCTCTGAATCATCTTTAAAATCATTTTTAAGAAAATTGCATTTTTCATCTTGCATTCTTGTATTTCCAAAGCAGCCTAAGTGATAGGATACCCATTGTTTTAGCATTTTGATAATTTTAATTTTCAGTTCCTTCCTGGGCTAAAACTACATCGTACCAGCAGTATGCAACTATTAATTTAATCAAATTCCTTTTATGGTACTTTGATTTTAGACAGTTTCCCTGACTTCTTCCCTGTAGAGAAAAAAACAAAACTTCCAACATTTCTATGCAGTGGAAAGTGAGGCAAATAACTAATAACTTTTTAAAAATAATTTTACCTTTTCCAGTGGCCCATTTTTTTTGTATTTTGCTCACCTATTACCTCCTTCCAGTGACTCCTTGAGAAGCTATCTGTTTCTGATGTGCTTAAAAAAAATACTAATTTTTTCTCCATTAAAAGCTTTAGCAGGCATTAGCATAGTTATATATTTAAATTGTCAGAGTTTATGGACACCTACATATTTCTTGCTTAAAACAATAATAACATTGCAATAAAATATATTTTCTTTTTAAAAAAATTCCTATGAAGCTAGCTTCTTGATTTGTACAAATTTTATTTTTTGAGCTTTATATTTCTGTGATTTTTTCCTCCCACTCTTACAAGGATGTGAAATATAACACATTATGATCTCTACGTCACATCTATGTTCTACACATTGGTCAGGACTAATTCAAGAGAGGTTTTGTGCAATTTTCTGATTATTTTACATCACTTGTTGCACCTAAAAACATAACCTCTTTATCATTCAATTAACAGTATGGCTTTAATACTATACTATGTTATAGAATTCTTACCCCATTTTGACACAGTTAACTACTTTGTGTTCAGTTTACTTTCACTAACATTATATTATATTATTCCTATGCACATTACAGCAACAACCCATGGATTTTCTTCTTTCTACTACGTTTCTTAGGAGTATGATGTACTAATACCTTCACTTATACAAAGGATTCCAATTTATCCATATAAATCATCTATATGTACATGCTACTTGAATTCCATAACAGAATAAATTACTTGTCTCAAAGAAAGATAAAAAAAGATATAGAAATAAATATGATGAACAATTAAATATAGCTGAAAAGCAACGTTCCTCTAAAATGCACCGTTAACTCATGGAACTCATTGTCTGCAGATAAATCAAAACCTAAATCTACAGTCTTGGTAGAAGCTACAGTTATAGTTCTTTTATAATACATACATAATTGCAGTCCAGGACATGAAAATAAATAAGTAAATATTAACTGGTTAGTCCTCAGAATAATAAAAAGTGCTATTGGCAGATAAGTCTGGAAAAATGGACTACAATTCTGAATTTCTGTGTCTCTACCACAAGACCGCAGCATTAGTCTTTATTAAACAGCAAATCTGAAATTATACAAAGAAAACTTCACACAAATGTGAAAGTATATTTTTAACTAGTTCAGAGCAAAACATGACGACATGTTCATCTACCATTTCAATCAAACATAATTTTGTTCCCTCATGACTAATGACTGATTAGTGAATTGCTTTTATGCCAAAATAACCGTTTCTAAATACGTTCTTAAATAGATATAATGATTGCAAAAAATTACAACATGAAAAAGGGAGCATATATCAACAACAGTGTTCCAGATTTCTTTCAGCCCATGTATATATTTACTTGTGAAGGCAATATAGAAAGTTTTAAAGGAAGAGTTCAATGAAAATTTGTCATTGGGGAGAAAAAGGAAATAATTACTTGAAATCTCTAATACTTAGTGCTTCTCAGAAAATATTTTGGAATAGTGAAACTGAGCAGATAGTGTTATTTGCAAAGATACTTTCACAGTTCTGTTTTCTTTGTTGTTGAAATTCTCTAGAAAGAGAGCTACTGGAGTTCACCTGAAGTTAAAATTGGAGGTGGACATGAAGAGTAACAAGAAAGGTACACCAGCAACACAAGGAAGATGAAGGAGAATGTGGGACATAGTGATAAAGACATGAAAAAGCCTTTGTTGTGAAGTAACTTTGCCTTCTCAATGTTTATAGGCAAGATCTGCTCTCCAGCTTCCCTAGTCCCTACAACGAGTAGTAGAGTCCAGGGCTGGAATTGCTATCTACAATACTGGAATACAAAGCCAGAGACCACTTAAGTAAATTGGATGCACACAAGTCCATGGAACTGGAAGGCATGCATTCAAAAGTGCTTAGGAAGCCTGCCAACGCTGTAGTGAGACCTCTCGCATCTTCGGAAGGCTGTAGCGTCAGGAGAAGTCTTGATAACTGAAAAACACAATCATCACATCCATCTTCAAGAACAGCAAGAGGAGGATCTAGGGAACTACAGGATGATCTTCCTAATGTCAGTCCATGGGAAAGTTATAGAGCAAGTGAAAAAAAAAGTCACAGTTCACAAACTGGAGGGAGTTGTTGATCCACTGGTAGGCACAGCTATCATTCATAGGAATCTTGACAGAATGAAGAAATACACTGACAGAAACTTCATCAAGTTCAAGAAAGGCAATGCAAAGACTGGTACATTGGGAGGAACAAGCCCATGCAACAGAACTGTTTGGGGACTGACTGGCTGGAAGGGGGCTTGCGGAGAAGGATCTGAGGTACTGATGGACAAGTTGAATAGGAGTCAGCAGTGTGCCCTTACAGCAAGGAAGGTAAACCATATACTGGTCTGCATCAATAGAAGCGTAGAAAGGACATCAAGGAAAGCGATTCTTTTGTGCTATAGGGCAAATCTAGTTGACCCTCTTCTTAAGTAGATGGTCAAAGAGAAGCCAGAGCCGGATTTTTTTCAGAGCCGCGCAGCAAAAGGCAATGGCCAATTAACACAAGCTACAGCAAAGGAAATGTGACTAGATGTCAGGAGAAAAAAAAAATTACCATGAATGTGATCAAGAACAGGAACAGGTTGTCCAGAATATAAAAAACACACTAAAGCTTACACCAGTATTGCAAATCTTTCCTTTACTCAACAAATGTCCCCTAGTGTACAGCACATCTTTTGATGTTTGACTGGTCAGTCAGCCTTTGGTGTCTCTGCTTGAGATACCCAGCTAGTATAAACCACATCAGAAAGTTACCTTAATGTAAATTAAGCTAATTGTTTGATAGAAGTGACACTTTTTTCATATTTCCAAAGACAACTAGTTGGCGAGAGTCAACAGCCTCATTTACCTCATTCTTTCTGCCCAACTTTTTTTTTTTTTTTTTTTTAAATACTGATTGTAGATCTTGGCAGGTGAAGACAAAGTATTGCAGTCTGGAAAATTTGTACTGTGAAACTGCCAACAAGCTGAAAGAATGTGAAAAAAACTGAAGAAACTATTAAAAAAAATCAGCCCTATATTAATTATCCAAGGACATTCAACATGGCAAAAGATGACACTAGTTTGCATTAAATACTAATAGTCTCTTCTGTTTTAGAAAAGAAATAATGCGGTTTTTGTCAACATCTTTTGACAGCTGTTAGTAAATTGTCAGGGGATTAGATTTTCGAAGTTTGTTGATAAAGTATTCGTTTCACAGAGTGAAAGGTGTATGAAAGTTTAATTGCATATCATTTGTCTTCTAAATCCTTTATTCTTTGTGAAGTTTTTTGCAGGACAACGTACCTATAAAGAACAATCTGAAGACAGCAGTGTCAGGGCTGAGGGCATTATGAGGCCTAACGGTCCCTCTCCATCTCCCCCGGGGCCTCCTCCCTCCCTGGCCATGGCCCAAGACACCATTTCAGCCCAGCCTGGGCCATCAGTCCCAGCCCCAGGGACTGCCCTGTAGAATGCAGTCTCCAGCTCCGCCAGAGCATTGTTCTGCCCAGTCAAGGGCCCTGCTAAACTGGGCCCACCTGTGGGCTGAAATCCCAGCCTGGCCTCAGCCCGGTCCCATCCCCATGGAGGTGCCCGATGCCCGGGGTTGGGGCTGCCCTGCTATCTGGTTGGACCAGGCCTGGCTGTGCTGTGACATCCTGACCTGCTGGCCCTGGGCAAGCCCCCACAGCCTCCGTCCTCCAGCTGGTCCACACAGTGCCCTGATAAGCAGTTTTATTAAATGTGGGTGTATCCATGATCATGACCCACAAATTTAAGGAATCAGGGAATGAAATGCACAAATACAGTCCCTGGAGAACCTGATCCCATGTGTTTTGTGGTGTCTGAGAATGTACACACGTACTTTTGTGTTACAAATCTTGTTTTACAAGTTGAAAGTAACCAGTGCAGATTTACAAAATATTTGTAGATTTTTATCTCCTCACAGCCAACTAATTTACAAAACTTTTACAGGCATAAAATCATTTATGTATAGCTGGAATTTTGGCAGCAAAATTCAAAACCCAATTATCTACATAAAGTCATGCAAATAACTTCTCTATTGAATGTCTTCTATGACCTTCACTCATCTTCATTATTTTTCTCTTCCAAGACATTTGAGATTCACTTTCTCTCTGGACAGAAGGCTTTTATGAAGACCTGTAAGTGCTGTTTTGCCAATATATCTGCATTTGCCATCCAAAAGCAATCTACCTGCCCAACTAAAACAGTGGCTCATACTAAATCAATATTAGAAAGTAATATTTTGCTCCTACTGATATAAGCAGCCTTCTGCTTCAACTAACACAAAACACACACCATGAATCAGATTGTATTTGTTTTACCTGGTCAAAAAAGGAAAGCAAAAAACTACTGGAAGTATGACCTTGTTTTCCATAATGGCTCATGTATTGAGACACTCACCCAAGACAAGTTTGCCATGGAGTCTAACAGAGAGTCTTAAGCTTACTCTAGATGTGATAACAGATTTATCTTCACCTCAAACCAAGTCTTTGCACTCTTCAGAGTATCTCAATTCAGGATCCTGCTCAAGTTGTCCAGCAAAAACAGATGAACCCAACCAACAGTGATGAGACCCTCTGTGCTGTGATGCCTGTTCCCAAAGAGTAGTGGATAGAGCACAGCCAAAAAAATATGATCTGACCATTAATAGGAAAAGCCTGACAGTGCAGGGTGTCTTGCACGAGCTCATCTCCACCTAAGCTGATTTTAGCTTGTTTAGCAGTGACAGCAACTGCCTAGCAATCAAGTACTTATTCCCTGAACTTGATCTAGCTTCATTTTGGCTGATAACAAAAGTGGTTATTCAGTATGGACTGAATTGTCTGCAACTCTAAATTAAAACATGGCATGGAAGAGAGAAGATAGATCGTGATACCAGAACTCTCAGACTATAAATGCTAAACCTCAAAATTAAAAAAAAATTAAAAAAAAAATCCTTAAACCAAGCCTTAATGGTCCTGGTCACTTCTAAACTAAACTTGAACACACTTCACATTGATTGTCCCATTCTCAAACACACACCTTCCAGAATTTGACTCCTACCCTAATCTCTTTGCTAAAAGATAGACTGAAAGTTGTTTCATGTTCTCCTTTTCTCTGAGTATCAAAACACAGACAAATAAATGCTGTAGAATACATTTCAGTTTTGACAGCAATAAAAGAACAAAACAAAACAAAACCCCGGTAATCATTATGTTGATTCATCATTCTAGACTTTATTTTTAATGCCACTACAGAACATCCAGAATCTACTATACTACTCTATTGAATTGATGTTACATGTTGTACCGAAATTCCATTACATTTACTTTGTACTTCACCACCAAACTGAAGTG
The DNA here is from genome assembly GCF_000690535.1 of Cariama cristata. NCBI lineage: Eukaryota > Metazoa > Chordata > Aves > Cariamiformes > Cariamidae > Cariama > Cariama cristata. The sequence continues at coordinate 314,657 of NW_009612947.1, read as the reverse complement.
ACCAACCTGACTCTTCCTTACTATAGTATGAGAAATGTTTGGGCACATATCTCTGTTTTCCATGCCTGTCTGCAGACAGGTGCCTGGCAACCAACATACAGGATATGCTACTCTCTCATTTTCTTGAACTTCTGCCTGTGCAATAAACTTAGCCACCTCCAGAATCCTTTGCCAGATTAAAAACTATCCAGTAAAATCTACTGAAATTAGCAAATAGTTCAAGGGCAGTCAAAAATATCTTTTGTGGTAGCATCACTAGTTACCAAACAAATAAAACATTCTCAGATCCAGTTGAGCTGCCATGCTTTCCTGTTTTACTCATGTCAGCAACCCAAGGACAGTGCATACACTTTCACGTAGACCCAGTTCACAGAATCACTGAATAGTTGAGGTGGGAAGGTACCAGTGGTAAACAGAGGGGAAGCATCACCTCCCTCAGCCTCCTGGCAATGCTCTGCCTAATGCAGCCCAGGAGGCTGTTTGACTTCCTTTGCTGCAAGTGCTGGTCCATGGTCAACTTGGTGCTCACCAGGACCACCAGCTCCTTCTCTGCCAAACTGCTTTCCAGCCAATTCATGAAAGGCATTCACCTCTCACGTAATTACTTGAATAACTTCATGGCAAACCTCTGCTGTCAGCGTGGGTCCAGAATGACAAGAAGAAATGGCAGTATAGGACTCCTCTGAGTGATTAGGGTGTTCATCTGTCGAGGGAAAAAATTGGGTGCCAATGTAGCTTAAAACAAAGTACTATTTTATAAATCTCATTTGCAATGTTCAAATCTCTTTGCTTCGACTACATCTGGAAAACTGTGAAACAATGAACCTGGAGCACTGGGGAACGGTGTGTATCAGGATAGATGGAAGAATTTTGATAGTAGGACCTTCACAGCAGGTTTTGGTCATCAGAAAAAGGCATTAGGAAGAGAACCTTACTTCACAAGTGGCCTAGAGGGCTCAGCATAAACCAGTGGGCTCAAACACAGCAAAAAGATGAGTAAATAGCAAATAGGTTTTGTCTGGGATTGTGGTATTTTGCATGGAACTAACCTGTAAGAAAAGTGCTCACCACAATGTAGCCAACACTGCCAATTTGACAATTATTTTCAATTTTTTTTTTTTCATAAAAGTTGTTAATCCACTCATAAAATGTAAACATATCATAGCATTCATAAGGCAAAAACTCAGACCAAATCTAGTTTCAATCCTGAAAAATAATTGATTTCATCTCATTTTTAAATTTACAAACTTAGTGGGACATTAAAGCCCACTTAGTCAATTTATAATAAACAGAATTCAGTCAATGAGGAAAGGCCCCTATTTGCTTGGGCTTGTAACTCTAACCCTACCTCACAAATGGCTGAATGACACCGTGACCAGAGCAAAGCTGGGCTGGGCACCGAACACCACGCTGAACTATACCTTGGAACGTATGCATTGCACTGGGTACAACTAATGAGAAGATACAGGGAATTAAAGGTCTGTCTCCTTCCCCATGTGCAAATAAACACCATATTTAAGCAGTCAAAACCAGTTCAGAATCTGGTTCTTAGTATTTCCATCTTCATTACAGTCACATTTCTGCTTCTAGAGCCAGATCTCATCAGATTCTAAATCATTCTGATTATGGTAATTTCCATATTTTACGGGACCTTTTGCAGTTCTGTAGTTATTGATGTTAACTAGAAGAAGACTAATCCTCAATTTGTCCAGTAATGAACCACTGAGTTATCCCACAATATTATCTCCCCAGACCCTGAGGGTGACTTTGAAAAGAATGTTAGTTATCTCTAATGGAGACATGTAAACAGATGTTATATTTGCCATCCGATTAAGCTTTTCAGAATGATCATTAAAGTCACTTACATATAGAATATCATATGTACCTACTGTTTAACTGTGCAAAGCAAATTCCTTGGTCTGAAGAAAATATATGATCTGTGATAGCTAAGGAAAGACTAGGAATGTAAACTTTGTTTCCTCCATTCTCCTCTGGAAATAAATTAGGGTTATCTGAATGAAACAGTTTTCAAGACCTCTATCTCATCTGCACCAGAATAGAGAGTTTGTGCAGACAGATAATCCAGAAGATCTTATGGTTAAACTAAATCATTTCCCTAACTGCTGGCTTCGATGCCCTCTTCTGTCAAAGTGTTTCTATGTTCTGCTAGGGAAGCCATTTAAAACAGTATTATCACATGTGGTCATTGCACATGTCAAATTTTCTCACTGTTCAATTTGAAAGCATTGGGTCTAATTTGCAGCAAGATCAAAAAAAAAAATGCAGCTGATGTTAATATGAATTTTCTTATATACTTCATGTGCTTTATAAGGCTGAGCAAATCTTGAATTATCAAACACTGATAAATCAAGCATCCAAGATCAGTGTGAAGGTGGGTTTACACGGGGGTTTCTGTTTGGTTTTTTGTTATTTTTCTGTGCTCCAGTTTTCCCTAGGGTTTGTTATCTGAGTGATCATGTTTCCCTCCTCCCTTACTGGTTCCCAGCTCCATTCTCCTTCCCCTCTCTTTCCTGAATCCATCTAGACAGATGGATTCATATAACCACTAATGCCCAGTTTCTAAGCTACTCGGATTCAAAATGCAGCTGTGTTAACACAGTGCTATTCCCAAGCTAATACAGTCTTGTTTGTCAGTTTGGCTTATTATTCTGGGGCATAAAAAAGAAAGGCACTGTGCTTTCAGTTCCAGTGCATAAACACATCCAAGGATGGAGCACTTGTTACAGCAAAAGCCTGAATTCATCTTGGAATTAATCATGCTTAATCCCTGGGAAAACAGTACCCATGTACTTTGGCTAGCAGGAGCAGTAAGAACCTTCAGCATGTGCAAGAAAAATTAGCTCTTTGAAGATTTAATTATTATCTCTAGCAAATATGTTGAGAGCCTATGTGAACTCTGGACTGTAAGTCAGCCAAATTTGTTTGCATTTTCGGAAGGACTACCCTTAACAAAAGCCATCCGGCTCTTCTACAAGTGCCGGAATACCAGGAATACAGAAAAGAATTCCTGGCTTAGTTATTTTTGAAAATAGACAATGTCTTTTCGTTCCCCAATATCAGTCCATAAATTACGAAATCATTCTGGCTAAAACTGTGAAAACACAGAAACAAATGATCAATTAGCCAGAGACACAAACTCAGCGTGGACAATTTTAGCTTAACATCTAAACTTTGTCGAAGTTACAGACTGAAAAAGTGATTATATAGGTAGAATCAAGCAATTCTAATAGTAGTAGGTGTTACCAGTTCTGCATACCACACTCAGTCGTGACAGCTACGATGGGATCATTATAATGACTTTCCCCAGTTAAGTAACTTTGTTTTGTACTACATTTCTAACTTACCCTAATTAAGCTTTTTCCTTGACATACACTTATAATAAATGTTTCCTATACAAAATATATCATTTGTTCATTATAACACCAGTAATATAAAAAGAAATGTTGACTTTTTCTAAATCCACTTGATTCGGACTCCCAGAGAGCGTGCCGCAGCGGGTGGGAGTTCCTTTGTCCTCTCCATGCAGCTGCTCCTCTGGGTTTTGCTCTCCTCCACCTCCACCCTTCCTTCCTTCACTCTCCACATCAGCTCGTTTCAGCCTCCGTTCCTCAAGTTTCTGATTACACTCCCATTCCCCTGGCTCAGACATCTTGACAGTCACATCTTACCGCGTTTCTGCTATTATAACTATTTCTGTCATAAGAGGAAGGCATTTCCCAAGTGGCCTCCTTGCTCACATTTAGATAATATTACAGATACTGAGAAATACGTTATCATACCTTCACCAAGAGATTCTCTAATGAAAATTAAGTTAGCACTTCTGTTACAAGATGCTTCAGCATCTGACTGAGGGTTGATAAACATATTAAAAGGAAGATGTGGTAGCCAAGACACTTTTAAACACAGCTTGAATGGTGCTGTAAAGAGGAAACGAGCCACCAGCGTATTTATGACTGGATCTAGCAAATTCATGTTAATTAATTTTTGTACTTCATTAAAGAAACTAGGATTTGCAATTTAATAAGCTTTGGATTTCACTTACCATCCTTGTCCTGTGGCAGTCCAGACTCTAAGTATCTTAGTGACACTATGCAACCAATTAGCACAGAATTTCATTTATTATACTCATGTTGATATTAAAAGTAATGAGATAAAATGTGTAATAATGAAAACAGCAAATAAATAAACATGGTTTAGATGCAAAACATATTACTTTTTTTAGACCCTTTAAAATATTTTATAACTTTTTTCAAGGATATCTTCTAAAATGGACAAAGGATGGCTGCCATTAAATACACATTATCTATCACCCTGTGATGTTTGCTTTTGACCATAATGGTAACAATGTAACTCGTTCTAAGATAAACAGACAAGTCTATGTTATTGTAACTAGTACATTTGACTGATGATAATTTTTCCCCCCCTACTGAATATTCTTAATGACAACATCAGATTTCATTTTATTGTGCTGTTAGTAACTAATAAAAGCAATAAACAAGGGAATATGAGTTTCAAAAAAAAAAAAAAGCGGTTTCATTTAGTGAGTCTGTACTGGTAAAGTCTCTGCAGTAGTAGGTGTTAAGAGTCGAACTTCAGCAAATACAGAACAAAATAAGAGATCAAAGTCTGTGCTGTGCCTCTTGGAGATTGTCTACATAGCGCAAGCACCATTAAAAGGAGCTAATACTCAAATCTGAAGCACGGTAAGTGCCTGGCACTAGCTCCTTGGGTTATTATGCCCTGACTGCCTTTGTGCATCCAGGTTAAACCCCACTGCCAAGGGAAAACAGCAGAAAGACACTGGGAAGGTGGCGTGACATTGTTCGTGTAAGGAGCCAAGCAGTCCACAGGAGCTGCTTTGGGCTGTTTCCCAGTTCTTTGAGACACAACCCGTAAGCCTGAGATGTAGCTTCAGTCAAATTTAGTCTCTTTCCTACCACAGCCCTTGCTGCAGGAAAAATCTGTGAAACTTGCAGTAATATCCCTGCCTGCCTATGGACAGTGACCCTGCCTGTAACACCTGAAGCCCAGAGCTACACTGCGTATGCGATAACACACTTGAGAACAACATTCTCTCCAGCAGCCCTGCTTTCAGCAAGATTCCTTATGCCAGCATTTGCAAGCATTCCCAACACCAGGATCTCGCAGACTTCCTAACTTACTGAAATCCTATCCCTATCACTAGTGATGTGGAGTTTTGTATGGGGTAGAATGAAGCAATTCTCACAGTAGTAGGTGTTACTAGTTCTACATTTCTTATCACTTCTGTGGGTTTTTTTAAAGAAGTTCTGAGGATTACTTTTCAACTCAGAATCAGAGGCTGTAAAATCCAAACAGAAAATCTCATCTACTGCACTTGTAGTACACAAATTTAGTCTCCCCATGATATCAAGCAAACTTTTTACATAAAAGAAATTTAAGAATACTTTGAAGTCCAGACTTCTGGATTTAAGTTTTTTTCCTTACTAATAGTTAACACCTGATGTGAAAGCCATTTTTAAACTCTTTTGATCCCAGTCAATGAATTACAGTAGATTATTAAGAACAGTTCTATTTATACAAAGTGCATTTACATTTAAATTAATCTTTAAATGCAACTTTGATTATTTTTAATGCTAATATACCAATTTTAAAATTCCTTATTAATTTATTTTCTCATCAAATGCATTTAAAAAAGGCAGCCTTGAAGTAGTTTTCGAAATAATGGATACAACACAGCTGAATAAATTTTGCAAAAGTACTAATCAAACATAATGATTCATTAAGAGCAGTTTCGAACAATTAAAAATATAAAATCTGACACTTTCCAAGGTGATCTTAGTAAATAATATTGTCTTTGCTATAAATTTATTTTAAAAGTAACTTTAATGAGTGAATCCTCTCCCCGTCCTGGAAGAGTCCTTTCAAGCCTTGCTCCCAAATGCCAACACAATAAGTGAATATTTAAGGTTCCTACTAGTCTATCAGCCTCCTGAAACAGTTTCAATGAATACACAGAATGTGATAGAAACTTCCCAGGTGTCAAAAATAACATTGAAAAGACAACAATTTTATCTACCTATTTTTGCATATAACTACCTGCATATGCCAGCTTGTGTCCCCTTAGTTAACGTTCACTGATTCTACAGACACTCAACCTAGACCAAAACAGGTATATTATTAAAATATATTTTCAAGCGAGGACATACTTGAAAAGGTCACTGTACAGACTATAAAGCACTACAAGAATCACAAAAAAAAAGAATTAAAAATTAAGCAAAACCAACTTGTATTTTTCAATGTTGTACACTTGGCCAAGGAATATGTTTGCCTGCAAAACTGCTACACCTGTTATAGTAAGAGAAATATTTTCAAAAACATTTAAGAAATTTAGAAACCCATATCACATTCCGAAATATTTTCTCCAAAATAAACTGGGTAATTATTGATTTGTTTCCTACATTTCCTCACTTGGTTTCAACATTTTCTACACTTTAGGATATTCACTTGCTATTCAACTGGTCAGAACCAAACTGGAGACTTAAATTTGTAATGAAAAAAATCAGAAGAAAAAGCACAGACCTGACATCATGACAACCACTACAAGAATTTAAGTATTGGAACAGCTTGTCCAGAGCGGTTGTGAGGTCTCTGTCCTTGGAGATTTCCAAGACAAGGTTGGACAAAACAACTGTCTATGAAATCAATATTAACCCAGCTTTGAGCAGGAGTGTGGACTAGAGTCCTCCCAAGGAGGGCTCTAAAATCTAAACAACAGGGTATATATGCTATGAATCTTAAATACCAATATATGAGTTTGAAATCTTTATACATTTATCCATCTTGCTGCTTTTACTTTTTTCCCCAGAATATTTCATACTCTGACACATTTGTCCTTCTACTTGCTTTCCATTTCATGGCTGATCTGGATTACAAATTCCTGAACTGGATCTCAAATACTTTCCAATTCTTCACAAATTCATTTCATACTTTTTTTGCGTTTTGTACTTCTGAGGTTTTTGTTTAAGAAAGTTTGCCTTTCTGTTGCCCAGTAGTTGTGTGACTCTTAAAATTTCAAAGGTGAAATTATGACCACTGGGACAGAACATTTTTCCAAATATTTAAGTATCACACCGAAGCATGTGGTGCAAATAATCTCTGTGTTTCATTTCAATACAAAGATTAAAGAGAAATTGCATTTGCTCATAAAGGCCAAATCATGCTGCTGGCTTTCCAAGATTAATATCTAAAAGCTCACAATCTTCTTGTTCAACAATAATGAAGTGATAGCTGATTAGAAACACGTACAAAAACAATCTAGCTGAAGGAATGAGTCACACAAAGGTGTCAAATCATCAAAGTCAAGTAATCTTGGTGCCAGATTCTGGCTGAAACCAAGATAGATCCAACTGTGCTCTGACTTGACCAGTGCTTGCACAGTAGTTTGAATGACTGGCAATGTGCAACATGCTTTCTCTTCAAATACAAGACAGAGTTCCAGGTTCTGAAAAGTATTTGTGCAGATAGAGAGAAAGCTTTATTCTGCTCTTTCCCACTTCTGATCTGACATAACAGGATCATTCTCAGATGTATAAATACATTTAAATCTTCAGTTCTCATTCAACATTTTGTATATATTTCAAGCAATGAGATGCTAAACTTCCTGCAGAGAGTCAAAGAAGTGTGAATTCTCCATACCCTGCCACAGTTGTTCCATCATAAACCTGTCAGACCACCTCTTCATAAAAAGAAATTCGGAAGTAGGTAAATTTTTAGCAAAGTAGTGAAAGTCTCTGTTCCAATAGGGTTTCCTCAAGAAGGGTGGTTAAACTACGGATTTCAAACTTTCCCAAACACTTAGAGAAGAAAGGATGTAGTTTCAGTAAACAGGAAGGTTAATTACTTAATCTGGATAAAATTCAAAAGATCAAGACCAACCCCTTTTTCACAAGGTTTTATCATATAATTAATTCTGGACAAGCAGCAGTTGTTTATTCGATATTTTAACCCAAAGAAAAAAAAAAATCACCATTAAGGTGTTCTATTGTCACTGTTTAAGGTTGGGCCAGCACTTAAAGTGGATGGCAGATGCTCTCTATTAACCCCTTCCTTGCCCAGAAGGGGAAGAAGAGGAGAAGAGGGAGCAAGACTTACAGGTTGGAAAGTTAAAACAACTTTAATAAAACAATAACAATGAAAAAAAGAGTACAAATAATATTGCTACTAATACTACTAATGATAGAAATGGAAATATACAAAACCAATATTGAGCTTCCCAATGATGACAGCAGGACTGCATGCCATGCCACGGCAGCTCGCAGTGCTCACATGGCAGGGCAGGCACTCAGATGTCCCAGACTGAACTCCGCAGGAGACAGGAACCACATCCAGGGATGTATAGATCAAGGTCAGAGGCAGGAGAGAGAGCAGAGTCCCCCAAGGATGCCAGCCATGAAGGAAAGAGGGTTGACCCCCATGATCCCTTATAGCTTTATACTGAGTATCACATGGATGGGATGGAATACTGCATTGGTCAGTCCTTGGTCACCCGTCCTTGTCCAGAGCTTCCTGTGGGTGTGACACTTTTATGCCTCCCCACAGGCAGACCACCAGAGAGCCCACAATGACTCTGGTTCCCACAGGAACAAGTACAAACATGGGACTTTTTGCATCACAATTCCACCATTTTCGCAACAACTACAAACTTCAAGCTGTATCACCTCTAAAAACCAGACACTGCCTGAAGAACATGCAGCCAGCTTCAGAAAACGCAGTTACTTAGATGAAACTTAACTGAAGGAAAATCTACTGAAAAGAGAATTGGTCCTGTTTTAGCCAAACCAGGACAGCTGTAGATAGAGAAAATAAGATGCAAATAAACCTTCATATGAAAATAAACCATTGCCAGTTGCAGACATTTCAAGGGTTAATAGAGCTATAGCTTATGCTGGAAATCTGAAGTCCCAGTGTCTGTTCCTGGTGCAGTTATTTTACTTCATCCTATGTTACCTGTTAATTTTCACACTGCAGAACAGATGCAGGTATTGAATGACCTGGTCAAAGCTGGTTTACATTGCTCATCTATGAACCAAGCTAATCTGTCCAGGTGAAACCTAAAGTAAGATTGTGTAGACAGCAAATTTGCAGGTGCTGTGTAAAAGACAAAAAATTACTACGAAGCCCTTCCAGTTACCAGTGTAGTCTGTGACTTTGACACTATTATCCCTCAGATACCTGATACATGCTGGTTTTACTTATCTCAAAAAGGAAAAAATACCAGATAAATCATTTCTTCCAAAAGTAAGGGAAATGTTTCAAATTAGAAGAGATGGTGATCTCCCTGAACTGCAGTATCATCACCATGGTTCTGTTCTTGGATCCCACAGCTGTATTTCTGGTCATTGTCTCTGTTACCAGACCCTCTGGGGCAGCCGTATGGAACAAAAACCCTGGAAAGGCACATGCTCTGCTTCCTTCCATAGATCTACCATCCTCTTTTGATTTTTTTAAACTGCTACTTCTGTGCTTTCTGTGATACTTACTCCCACTGCAGATGGTATCACAGCAAAGGGAGCCCTCTCCTCTCATTCCTTCTCCTGGAAACAGCAGGTCACTCCGCAGAAACTGGTCTGGCTTTTTTTTCAATACGTGAACTGATCTGTCAGTTAACTCCTGCTCACATAAATTCCCCAATATTTGCCACATTTTCTGCTGCTATAGCTCAGAGGTATCCTTCCTGACACTGCAGTAGAGCCTTACTGGCCATAACTCAATGTTTCTGTTTAAAGACATTTTAATTCTTCATGAAAGATTCAGTTTCATGGTTTTGCATAGGTAAACTGTCAATATATACCACAAAACTAATCATAAGGAGGACTAAGGTTTTCTTAACAATTTGACCTAGGACTGCAGAATAATTGGGGTTTTTTTGGGGTGGTTTTACTATATTGCCTTCCTCCATAATCCAGGTAAACCCTGATCGTTGCTACATTGTTGCAATAGAAAAATAACATATTTGATTGTCCATATTGAAGCTAGTCAAGTAAAACAATGCACCCAGTTAAGCTGTGACCTTCTGTTTACACTGTTAAAAGCTTCCATCTAAAAGACACAGCAGCCAGCACGTTAATTGTTTTAATTATGAAGTACAAGTAGAATACACAAACAGAAGCTGACTTCACTGTTGCTAAGAGCATTACATTTAGATGAGTGAAGAACAATTATAGCAAAGTGCTTCAAGGATGACATTATCTGGTAGAAAAAATAGGGAGAAGGGAGAAAAATAAAAAAAAATACTCCAATTCCTATGCTTCACCTCAATAAATTTCCAGTGGCCTATGATGTTCTTCCTCTCCAAAAATAGTCCCATTCCCCATTTTTCTTCTCTCAACTACAGCTTATATGCAACTCAGTAGTTAAAATGAAAGGGCACGAAAAAATATTTCTGCTAACGCTTGACCGCTCTCTACTAAAGTAACTGCAGTGGCTACAGAAGCCACAAGATGGCATGTTGTTTGTTCCCTATTTCTCACAGTCTAAACAAAAGGTTGTGTTAGGAATCAGAAGGATGAACTACGGCAGCTGGATTAGCCCCATTGTCTTTTCAACAACAAGAACTTTCCTCTCTGAGTGCAATGTCTAAGATTTGAATTGCAGCAACTATGGAAGTTGCAAGGAAAAAAAAAAATCAAGGGCATCAATCCCACCTGCAGAAAGTATGCACGTACCTTGGTAGTGAAATATTACTGCTTTTACCTATAAGCCCTCTGTAGTGTGTTCACAGGTGTATTTTGGTTAGTATAATCTGACTACAGTAAACAAAACAGATTTGTAAAACTATCTGAATAATCAAAACACTAGTAAAACATGCAAATCCCAGTGAATATAATATAGAACTTGCTTCCAACCCCTCAAATTTTTTTACTGAACGTATTCACCACTCAGGCAATATTTAGGAATCCTACACACCTGCATCATTACTACAGCACCGCTGATATCCACCCTGTTTTGTGAACACATTTTCTTCTCCATGGATATTACCTGAAACATGACAAGTGATATGAACAACTTCGTGGAAGCCCTATATGAGGAAAGACCATCATATTCATTCCCATGACCTCATTCCCAAATCCTACTAGGCTTTTGAGATGACCACAAATAATTGTATTTCACTGAAGTTTTCAGGGTTTCATCTAGAGCCTTATTCTGTATTGGAATGAAACGGACATCTCTGAACCAGGGATGGGCAGCAGGACAGTGACCACTTGCTACTTTAGTACATCTCTGTGATCCTTTTTGCCATCCTTAGTATGAACTCCTCCTTCAGCTTTTCTAGACACACTTTCTGGCATCATACAGTGGTTAGATATTACACTTGTCCCAGTTTCACACACTGAAAACTATGTCCTGAAGATTTATATGAGAAACTTGAAAGCAAAAATCCACTTTGCTTCTGCCATAGTTCACATTAGACCAGGATGTCCAGCAAGACACTCTTAAACAAATAAACATTGACTATAAAACTCCAAATGTCTCTTTGAGTGTTTTGGAGGCTGATTTTACTTTTAACACAAAGAATGTAATTGTAAAATGCATCTATAAACCCATTTCAAGTAAGCTAGCAAAGCAATACTTCCGATCTCTTAATAAAAACTCTTTGAGCTGTAATGTTTCTAGGTTTCAAATATTAAAGCTACATTTTATGTGGTGCTTATCTACCACAGTGACAAGATTCTAAAAGACAGTTTCCAATTCAATCCACAGCAGTCCCATCTACTGCTTATTGATGTTCCTAAGCTTGTGTAAAATTATATTGTGTTTTCTTTCCAGTCAGGGAATATTTCTCTGTTTCGGATTTTATTAAACCTAGTAATCTAAAAAGCTAAATTTGTCTCACTTAATTCAGACTGCAGTCAAATACTAGAGAAGAGCTTCATGAGATGAAATGCTGTTCTCCAGGCCTACACTTTCTGATCTCTTCAGCAGAACTCTTGTATCCTAAAAGGACAAGGCAGAGTTATAAGTTCTTACCTTTACTACATTGTTTTCTAGAAACCATTCTTAAAGTTCAACAGCAACTTGGATGTGATGAAGTGGTACAGGAACATAGGTATTTAGAAACTCGTTTGGTGCACACTATTTACAATTACCAAATGTTTCACACTGTTCTTAATGGTGCTAACCTAGGTCTCTTGTAATATTGACCTATGTGCATTTAGTATAGAAGCAGTCCAGAAATATCTATATGACTAATCACCTCAATATAGTAGATTAAGACCAGTCATTACGGGAGTTGCAGTTTCTGCCTCCAGAAGACAGCCGCTTTGTACATGTGAAACAAAAGAAACATGCTTTTATTGCCTCTCATTCTTTGCTTTTGAAACTTCCTACATCAGCACTTCAAAAAACAAAACCAGAAGGCAAGATAAAGACGATGACAGCAGGGGAAGACTCAGGGAGAAGAGGAAGGAAGACTGTATTCCTTCCCACAAGGGTTTATTGTGGCCATGAAAGATTTATATAGTAAAACAATTATAGATAGTAGTTTCCTTTCCCTGATTAGAGTCAAACTACGTTAAGAAATTGAATACCTTTTTTCATTCCATTCAAATCTGTAATAAGGGACACTAGCATTCAACAAATTGCAATAGCTAGAAGGAGAGACCTGCTACATCAGGCTGCTTTCAAACATAACTCATACAGAGTAGCCTCAAAACATTCTTTTTTTTTTTTGTACACAATGGCACAGCATGTTGCATGCAACCGATTGCAAGTTACATGAGAAAAAAAAAATCCTTACCCCCCCCCCCGCCCCCCCATCATTAAAATTACACCCTGGAAAATTTTTATTGCCGGCACCCAGCTTAAGTTGAGACTAAATACATGCCACTCTCCATGGTCAATACTGACCCCTCAGGGGAGCTAGAGACTGGAAAAGTGAACATAAAATATGACATGTGCACAGCATATGTGCTTGTTAAGTCAAAATTGCTGTTCTCATGATAACATCTGCAAAAGAAAAACCTGGGTTCACCAGCAGGAGCATTCAGGAGAGATCATACTTAGTCAATGAAGGACTTCCCTGAGTTCCCAGACTTCAAGGAACTTTAAACATCAGATTTTGAACACGCTCAGTGATAAAAGCCTATGGAGATAAGGTGAGAAGGGCTCCAAACTCATTATGAAGCACAATTAAAAGCAGTCTCATTTGACTGTCAATAAGGTAGTAATTTCTCTTGCTCAGAGGCAAGACAAAAATCATAAGAAGAGGGCACCTAAAAGGCTGTTTCCAGGCTGAACTTCCATCCATTAAAGCACACGATAGTGCAGGTGAAATATCTGCTGAGGTAAGCGAGAGATGACAGAAACACCACTTGTGCAGTTTCATGAGTCCCTGGTGCTCATCCAGGTCTGCAAGGCATGACAAGCTGCAGAAAGTAGCTGTCCCAATCTTGTAAAGCAGATTGAACTTTACCTGGTGAAGACAATTTGATTCATCACTCTTTAACCAAGGTTCCCAAAACAATAAGTCCAATTCTCTACCACTATATGTTCATCCTCAAACAAATCTTAAATAGAAATCTCTAAAAAGGGCCAGTCTGACTATATGCATACCTTCTCTAAGGTATGAGGGGCCTGCTTACATCTGACAGTTTATTTTTTCACCTGACATTTTCACCATCTTTTTCTCTTTTTATTTGTTTCTCACAGGATCTTCAAAGCATACTGCAAACTGATTATTTTCAATAAAAAAAAAATCACTTAAGCTGGAATAAACTTAATTTTCCATTCTCAGCTATTATAAGTCATGATAAAATCCATGGTCTGCTAAAAAATCTCTCATCATTTAACCCCAGTAGGTAGCTAAGCACCACATAGCTGCTCACTTCCTCCCTTTCAGTGGGATGGGAGAGAAAATTGGAAGGGTAAAAATGCAAAAACTCCTGGGTTGAGATAAAGGTATCTTAGTAGCTAAAGTAAAAGTTGCTTGTGCAAGCAAAGCAAAATAAGGAATTCCCCACTTCCCATGGGCAGGCAGGTGTTCAGCCATCTCCAGGGAAGCAGGTCTCCATCACACGTAATGGTTACTTGGGAAGAGAAACGCTGTAACTCCAAATGTCCCCCATTCCTCCTTCTTCCCCCAGCTTTTATTCCTAAGCACAATGGCATATGGTATGGGACATCCCTTGGGTCAGTTGGGGCCAGCTGTCCCGGCTGTGTCCCCTCCCAACTCCTTGTGCACCCCCAGCCTCCTCAATGGCAGGGCAGCCTGATGAGCAAGAAGGCCTTCATGCTATGTAAGCCCTGCTCAGCAGTAGCTAAAACATCCCTGTGTTAGCAACATTGTTTCCAGCATAAATCCAAAACATAACCATACAAGCTACTATGAAGAAAATTAACTCAAAAAATTAACCCAGCCAAAACCAGTACAAAACCAAAAAGCTCAACAATCTGTCAAAGATATTACCTCCCAACCAAAGGTAAGAGCATAAGAACAGCAATACAGGTTGGACCAAGTGGCCATCTCCCCAAAATCCTGTGTCCCACAGTAGCCAAAAGAGGAAAAAGGACAATTCCCACTTGATTTCTACAGCTTGGTGTGCTGATCCCTGCTCTAGGAGCTCTTCTCCCACTCTCCTGTATGAGGAGAAAGGAGAATGAAGGAAAGTCACTACCACAATTCTTTAACCAAAATCTGCACCACCTCAGACACCAAACTTTGGAAATGAGGCCTTCCTCCATCCCAAGTAGCATGGAATATCCAGAATAGAATAAAATATTTCACTTTGAAGGGACCTACAAGGATCATGTAGACAAACTGCCTGACGCTTCAGAGCTGACCAAAAGTTAAAGCAAATTATTAAGGGCATTGTCCAAATGCCTCTTGAACACTGACAGGCTTAGGGCATTGACCACCTCTCTGGAAGCCTGTTCCAGAGTTTGACCACCCTCTCAGTACAGAAATGCTTCCTGATATTCAGTCTAAACTTCCTCTGGTGCAGCTTTGAACCATTCCCGTGTGTCCTGTCACTGGATACCAGGGAGAAGAGATCAGCACCTCCCTCCGTTTTGGTGCTGTGTAACCCCCCAATGCTACCAGCTGGCACCCTAAACTTATCCACACGATACAGCTGATCTATCTAGGTGTGCACCTCTGTCATCTGTCCCTCTCCAGTAGCTAACTCGGATGAGCTAGAGGACAGAGTGTTTTAGTAGCTGTAGACTGGGCAGAACTCGCTCTGCTCTGGCTGTTACACCTGAGGATGTTCTTGGTTGATTTTACCAAGCTCAGAGACCTTCTGGACTACAACCTGCTGGGATACACGGCCCCCACACTGTGTACACTGTCCTAAGATGGCCCATGTACTGCATCTCCCCATCATTTCCTTCAAGAGGTGAAAATCCCCCACAATCCTATTTCCTCTTGCCTCAAGGTTACCCCATTGAAAAGGTAGCTCTTGCCTCTTGCTCCATTTCTGTTCTCTTCATTTCTGGTCATGGTGGCCTTTTTCTACGCTCTATTCTTTTCCCAATAATTTCTAGCATGAGAGAAGGGATTTGAGGTTCGGGGGTTTGTTAGGTTTTTTTAGCACTGCTGAGGTGATCTTATCTGGGAATGATCATGACTAAGATCTTTGTCCTAGGACTCAGAGCCCACCTTATTAAAAATGTTCACCCAATGTCCACCACCATGCACGTTGCTTTACAATCATTCATACTAAATTTCATCAGCCATTTTATCTCATGGTCTTTTAAGATCCTTTTGCAATTCATCATCCAGACTGCCTTTGCTACCTAAACTTGTAATTTATCATCACCTAATAAATATAATTCTTGACTGTTCATCCCAAACTCCAATTAGGCAATATATGAACCCAACCTATTTTGCTTTTTCCCCTCCTCCTAAGACTCAGTCACCTACACTCAAAGTCAATACCAAGCTGCTACAGAGATTCTGCAAATCATTTCGTACGTATCATGATATGAAAGTTCACATAGCATCCTAAAATTGGTCTTGTTTATATTGTAATGGTAGATGTACCTGTATTCCAGTATCTATAGATTTTTCTGTGTTAAGCATGATGATATTTTAGATCTATTTTAGATTTACACAAAATTGCTTCCAACAATTTTTGCCTCCACTAGCACACACTAATGATGGAAAGATAAAAAATTCACATATTTGTTTTAAACAAAGTCATGTGTGTTATGGAACATTTAAACAGAATTCTGTTTTATTTCATGAGAATGTGACAAGTAAATTTTTAAATATATCATATCTAGAATTTGTTGGCTCTGGGGTTTTTTTTGACAAAAGCGATGCGCAAGAAAAGGTAAGGAAAAACATTTTCCAGAGGGTTTTTTGGTTTTGTTGCTTAACACTGAAACGAGTACAAAGCAATTCATTGTGTAAATTACTATTCTGAAGATGAACAGTACAAGAATTCTTTAAAATAATCCTCTATTAGAGCCTGCATTGCATTTAATTTTAAAAAGGGAAGCTTCTGAAAAGCATGGAATTGTGAACGATTGTTATGACCCACTCACTATTATCACTCAAGCACTGCTACCAGAACCATAATATAATCCATTCCTCATTAAAAAATGCTTTATACTCTTTTGCACAGTGAAGATTAGTCTTCTGAAGTTTAAAAGGATTTCTGCTTGAAGGTTAACTTAGAACATGATATCATTATATCCATGAATTATAACTGTCCATCTATGAGTAACAGCATTGATGAGGATAAATTTGTTAAATCAGAGTAGTAGAAACTAAGTTCACTACTCAAATATCCTGAAAACAGACATACATAGCATTATGTACAGTCCATTATATTAATCTCTAACACTGCTAGTAATAAATATTCCAGTGTTGTATTTAGAGATTATTATTGAAATTCTGCTTGCGCTGAAGTCAGCAGAATTTGAATGTAACCAAGTTCTTACTGAGTCATATTGAGATACTATTTTTATTGTATTTTTACCTTTTCCAAATATATAATTATTGCATGCAGTTTAATGTGGGACTCCAAACTGTGAAGCTGAAATGTGGCGAGAACTTGCACACTCTTGCAAACATTACAGTGACTGTCAACATTCTTATTTCATAATTGCTATGTTTAGAATAAACATTTTTATTTTCAATTTGCTTTTAATCAAATATGGAAGAGAAAAAAAACACAATGCAGAGCAAATAAGACTTCATTTGTAATCTCTGAAATAACACTCATATGCACTGCAAAATTAATATAGCCATATTTAACATATCCATATTTATGTTCAAAATGAATTATCCCTTACTTCAGAACTCTTATCTGAGATGTTGCAAAGAAGACTTCATAATTTGCAGCAAAACCTCCTAAATTATATTTGCTGACACTTCAGAAAAGATCAGTAACAACTGACTTAGCCTTTTAAAAGATCATATACTTGGCTGTGCACTAATAAAAATTATGAAAACATAACAAGTTTCCAAACCATTAGTGCAAATCATGAGTGATACATGACATACATATCTGACGTTAATCTCTTAGACACAACCACATGCAGTTGCCAGTTATGTTTAATCATATTACTTACAACAGCCAAAATACTCTGTGACTGAGACACGTTACCTGAAAACAATTCAATCTAGTTTTGTGCTTCTTCAGTAGGCGCTCTTCCAAACTTTGTCTCCATTTAAAAATAGTAAGAAGAGATGGCCACTTCAGTTGGCTTGACTCTTGGGTTTTTCCTTTCTGCCCATCCAAAGAACACCTTTTTTGGTAATGTGGGTGCAAAACCTCATGAGATGCTGCTTTGACACTAGGTACACTTCCTCTGTGATTTATCAAGGTTGAGTTGTTTACCACTAGATAGCTCATTTTTAACCTCAGTCTTCTGAAAACTGTTTTCTCACTTTAAAACACCCCACAACTATAATATAAAAAACAAGTTTCCCTTACACATCTGATTTCAAAGCCTCATGAAACAGTTTTTTCTGTATACAATAGTATTCTATACCTTAAATTATAAACCCATAAGTTTTGCTGTAGTTTACGGTATTTGATGCTATTAACTGCGCAATCCCAAACTGATTGTCATGCACATACCACAAAATTGGTTATCATTTTTATCTGACCTGACAGCCTCTGAGAGGATCCTAATCCATTATTAACAACTCTTATACGAGACAGGCTATGTGGTAGCTGTTCTCTCTCACTTGTGTGTCCTATGCTGTTCCTCTTCTATTGTATTAATGTTACTGTTTTCCATTTTATAGCTGCCAAAAGCAGATCACAGCATCAACGCACTCATGCAGCATGAAAAACAATGCCATTGACACATATTCAATGTAGCCAATAAAGATGTAGTAGCCTTATGAAAAGCCCGTGAAATAAACAGAAAAAAATAAAAAGCTTCCTGCCTACAGTTTGCAGAGCCACATAATTAAATGCCAGAGGGCTATGAATTCTGCTGGATGAGCTGAACTGGGTTTGTTTGTTTGTTGTTGTGTTTTTTTTTTTTAAAAAAAAATCAATCACACAAGCCTGAGCCCATGCAAGGACACACATATGTCTCCACACCAAAACAATAATAGGAAAATAATGCCTAAAGCAGAAGCTATAGCTAGCAAAGTTGCAATTGCGAAAAAGCTGTCTGATCTTTCCCTCTCCCCTCTGCACCCTCCTCAAACAACACTGGAAACAGAAAGAATTGTCTGCAAATTTTGCAGCCTCTGACTTAATTTGCTAGAAGCCAAGCTGACATATTTGTCATTAGTCAGAACATGTTCTTGCTACTATCACACAGTTGTCTTCATTTCAGGAAACATTTGAGAAACAAATTTTCTATGAGTATTAACATTAAATAGAAAAATCAATGTACAGAGAAAAATTTTTCACTGCCCCCACCTTTCTTTTTTTGGAGGCATGGCTTAAAAGACTTAGTGTCCAAACATCTACCTGCTCATGTTATTAAGCAATGAATTCAGTAATTACTGGGACATTTCTGAGCAAATCTGGACAACTCTCAAAATTCCTGGCAATTTTCATGGGAACAGGAGGAAACTTGAAAGAAAGAGAACATTCTATTGCTTCCAGTGAAGGAAAGGCTGCAGCATTGTTACATTTTTAAACACCAGATAATCCACCCAAAAGTAAGAAAACTGGGGGTAAAACTACAATGACAGCATACACCCAACACATTTAAGAATCAAATGGTGAATAGAAGTCTATCAGAAATTAAACTCTGCCATTCGTTATTCTTATTTTCTATTATTAGAAGTAGAGGTCCACAAAGGAAACAAATTCAGCAGTACCACTCGGAAATATTTAAGGTACATGAATGAAGCACCAAAAGAGAGATGTTTCTGGATTTTGTAAAGCAAGATGGGTTTGGCTTTTGGTTTGGGTTGGGTTTATTTGGGGGGTAGGGTGGAGGGGTGGGGAGGATACACACCACATATGGGATTGTCAATTCTGAGTACCATTTACTCTAGAGCAACACCAGTAACATCCTCCCACTAAACTATTAGAAATGAAACCGCAAGCAAGCCAGAAAGATTCTACTTATCCCTCGAAGCAAAGCATTATTTTCAGCTGGAAGCCCTCTGTTGCATTTAGACAGATAAAAAGAAAACATGACTCAAGCAGCACAAACTGACTTTATGATTATTATCAGAAGGGAAGTAAAATAGTCCAAGGCAAAACAAATTTTGTTGCTCAGCTAATTTTTGTCATGACTTGCACAGCACTAGGGTTGATCAAAGTGTTTTATCATCTTCACTATTTTCAATACTTGTATAATTGATTTTTTTTTGGTTAAAATCTCTAAAATAATTTTCTGCTGAGTTTCAGCAGTAAATTCACATGCTAGTTGTAAAACATTGTGTCATTGAGAAAATTCTATGTTTTCTCCAGTTTTAGGATAAGAAATCATATTTTCATTCTAAAGCACAGAAGGTGGTCATGGATGTCTTCATCAGAGGATCATTTCAGTTAGAATAGGACTTGAAGGGGTTGCCTCCCATTTCTTTTTTCCTTTCCCAACAATTTCAGCAAAAGTAATGAAAAAAAAAGTCTTAAACTTTCTCTAGGCATTTACACAACATTCAGTGTGATATTTCTGTAGGTCTGGTAGTTGGGGACAGCATAAGAAAAAAGATAAGTGAGAGGAGTGCTTGCCTTTGGGAAATCTCAGCTGGAAATATTTCAGCTGCAAACTGAGTTTTCAGTTGAAAACTGCAAGTAAACTGTAAAGTGACTACTTAAGAGTCCAGAAGAGAGACCAAAGGAAGACCAGAGGTCTTGAAAATGTAACATATGGGGAAAAATTTGATTTATTTAGTCTAGTGTGGGAAGGAGTCTTAAACAGGCGTACTAGTCTTTAAAGAAAAAGATTGCTGCAATAAGAGGAACCTTTATTAATACAAGAAGGTAAAGTGCTGAAATTTCAATAAACATTTGGAAAGAAAACTTTCATAAATACAAGGTGTGCTGGAGTAGATTGCCTGAGACGATCACAGAAAAATGCTGAATTTTCAGAATGTGTTAGAAAGACAGCTATCAGGAATAGATGATTTTGTCTTGGATTGGGGAATGGTTAAAGTGACCTTTTTTGTTATTCCTATCTTATTTCCTTTAATTTCTATTTACCAGTGATTTATTTTCTTCAGGGAGTATAGGAAATCAAGGATTTTTAGCCTCTAGATTTAACGCTGAACAGCTTAGAAAAGGTTTGAAGAACCTCCCTTGATATAGAAATGAAAAAAATTATGTTATTAGTTATTTGGAATTAATCTTTCAAATTTCCATATAAATTCACTGACATTTAGAAATGTAATACAAATAAGAAAATATACTGCCCACCTCCCCAAGATTAGGAAATTTCTTTTCTAAGAAGAGAAATATTTTTCTTAAAAATTTTCTTAAAAAGAAACAACTAAAAGTTTGTCTTCCCACTCCTCCAATGACAGGTTTAACCACACAGACTTAAAACAGTTTATAAAAGCAACGCATATACTAAAATCTCACTAATTTTAAAAAAATGTCACTTTTTAAATACCTAATTAGCTGGAAAGCCAGAAAGACACTGATGTTAAACATGCCTAAATCTGTATACACAATAGGAATTTGAAAATAGTCAAATTACTATTGATAATTTTTTTTTTTTTTTTTTTTTTTTTTTTTTTAGAGAGCTTACAGTATCATGTCTCTTCCCTGGCAATGGTTGAGACAATTTAGATATATCACAGAGGCTGCAAAAACCACACTTAAAGCAAACAGGATCTTTCAGCATAACCCCAGCTTGTAGGTGCATTGGGAGATACTGGCAAAACCCAAGAGAGCATTACCCAAAATGTAGGTTTTGGTGCACAACACTGCAAACACTGCAGATAAGTAAGACTGTGCATTAAAGTGTTACAGCATGTTAAGAACATGTAATAAAAGATCTGGGGTGGAATTCAGCTGGCTAAGTATATGAGACTAGTAACATTTTAGATGCCCCAGGGTATCCTGCCAAGCCTAGAGCTGCCACTCCACAAAAGGTCAGATTTCTAAAGGTCCTATGTCATATCTGCCACTTCATGCAGATATCTTAGACTCTCTAAGGTACCTAACATGCATGAGAGACTGATGCCCAGACACTGAAATTGTGCCAATTATGTCCTGAGACCCCTTAAGCAGTTTATGTCTGCTTGTGTTTTACAGCCACATAATTGTGTTAAACTCATTAATTTGCCCAGGAGCCTTTGCAATGAGCAAAGAGAACAGACATATTCCTTAGTGAGCTGCTGAGTCTCTGTTAAAGCAGAATGCACTGAAATATTAGTAATAGAAATCACTTTTATGGAGGTTAATGTCACCAGAAATTTCAAATGCCTAGTGAAATGAAAATAGGCAAGGAAAAGAAAAGAGGAAGGGGAAGGGTAGATAAAAGAGAAACTCCCCTTGAGTCTAATGAGCAAAGTAATAAATTCACCTTCTAACACCAACTGGAAACCAGTTCCTACCAGTTTTTCAAGAAAGCCTGAAAATCAAAGAAATGTAAATAAAATCCAGCTAGGGCAAGTATGCTAATGTCTGTCTAATTTAGAAGAAAAGTGATCAATAAAAAGGAAGCAGGGAGAGAGAAAGTAAAAAATGCCATTGGATAGCCGAATAAAAAGGGACCTTCTTTGCACTGATCTGGGAAATCTTAATATAGAGATGGTAGTAGATAAACCATTGAAAAAGAGGTGAAAGCGAAATAAAATTAAATAAAAGTGAATAAAGTAATTGTTTTTAACCAGGGCAATTCTCTTAGTAGAAAAGCTGGAGACTGGGACAATACCGTCACATATGTGTTCTCAGTTCTGGTACAACTCCCACCTGCTTGGTGGGATACTGAACAAGATGGACCACTTGGGCAAACCCAGCAAATCTATTCTTCTAATTAATTCAAATTTGAATAATAAATCCTGGGTGTAACCAATATCTTCCTTCCTTATTTTGACAAGAAAAAACAGACACAAAAAATGTAAGGCAGAAGAGCATCAGGTAACAGGGCAGACATGACTGCTCTTTGAATTTGTCCATCTGCTCTCCTTTTCTCTGACAACAGACAGGAATTTCTGTCTTCACTTTTCAGACTCTACTCTTCTGCTTCCACAGGATTAAAGAGAACATTTTCCAAAGTCAAAAACATTTTTAGAACATTGATCTTATTTTTCAGAGTAGTTTTGGAGCTTTTGCATATCCCACATGTAGACTTTCATCACAGTGTTGCCCACAGTTTCACCTTGCCAGCGATCACAACCAAGAAGAAAATAGAGTTTTTTCCCTTCCCTTCTCCTTCCTTTAAAACTGAACTTCATTTAATGTTGTTACAATTTGAATCTGATGTTTCCTTCCTGACCTTGCCAGCATGAACAGCCTTTCTTCAGACTTTATCTATACCTTTAAGAGAAGATATTATCATATCTTAATTATTCCTAAAATATATTCATATCTACTAACTACCTTTCCCTTAACACATAAATTATTGATAACCTCTAGGCAAGATCATTACCTGAATATGTGACTGGAGCTGTTATCAGTTTCAACTCATAATTACAGAGTTTCCATTATTCTGTTAGTAGAGATTTCTGGTTAATGGAAGAAAAAAAAAGCCAACAAATCAACTAATCTACTGATTAAATAACTTTTTAATTTTGGGCCACCTTACATGCATATAGTTACACTTGGCAGAAGCAACTATCCTGCTACACACTAGCAGGTTCCTCCAACGTTTAAAGAGCACAAGATGAAAGATTCTTTATATCTGTTAATAATTTCATTGAGGAATTGGATCTACCAAGTTACAAACTGTGCAATGGATGCTATAAACCAGAGTTTATCCCACAGATGCTTTTTAAACAACCCAATAATAAGTATTCAAAGAGTATAAACAACCACATAAACCAAGCAGTCTTTCTCAACTATTAAAGAACACTATTTGAACAGCCTAAAATTAAGACTGTGCTTTTTAAAATAGCCACATTTTTCATACTTCAGTGACAAAAAACATTTTTGCTCTTTTTTTTTTTTTGACTCCTTCTCAAAAGTACATGCACTGTAAACTGCCTGCTGGCTGATACACTTACAAATTTTTGTTTCGCAGCAGAATTTGTGTATCACCATGGTAATGAAATGAAAATGCTTAGTAGATAATGGCACTGTGAAGGCTACTCAAACCTTAAGTCATCCTTGTAATTCCCTGGAAAGCAGAGAGAAATTATTCTCATATCAGTAGCCAAGTGACCCCCTGAATAATTCAGTACAATCTAAACGCAGACTTCAGTAGAGAACGTAGGGTTTCAAATGCGCAGATTTTATCTCTAGAACACGATTGATGGCCTCATCCCCACAAGATTTTAATTATGTTATTATTCCAAGTGCATTATATTAGTTTTTAGAAATTTTTATAGCGCTCATCACTCTTCTAATTAAGCATCTGTATTACAATGTAACAAATAATCCATCTATATTCATTCACAAATTATTCACAATCTAAGTGTTTTTATTCTTGACAACCCTTTTGTTTGTAACGGTTTAAAATGTTTAGAAAGGTATTAAAGCAGCCAGTTTTATCCTTTGGAATAATTTCCCACAACACTTTTCATTGGAATCAGCATAAGCAGCTGTGAAGTATAATCAACACCATTTTGATAACTGACATTTTTGTGCTTTGTGAAATCAGAATATTAACACATTGCTCTTCACGTCAAATCACGCTTCAAAAGTTCCTTTGATTTACTAAGTACATCAGTCTCTTAACAAAGCAATCTTACACAGAAATTCTCATTTGAACTGAAATGCCACCTCTAAGTATTCAAATCCTACATCCTCTGCCTTATTTCCTTCACCTGTTTATAAGAGTTTGTGGTTAAAATGGTAATATTACTAAAATTGCAAGCTTTTTGTTAATTTTCTGTATTGATCTACCTATGTACAGATAGTCATATACATATATTTTTGAGTATGTTCACAAGTATAAGTCCAGATCGGAAAAGTAAGAATTGGAGAGGAATGCCAGAGTTCCTCCATTTCCCATAGCTGCAAGAGTAACAGCAAAATGGAAAGTGCAAGAGGTCTGCAGTTAACACCGTTGCTTTACAAAATGGAGATGATGCTAATTATCACAATGGATCTCTTCAAATCAAGGTGTTTCATAAAAGACTACAAATAATAATCAAAAAACATCTTCTGATTTCAAGTTATCCTTAGGCGTGCAGAATGAATAAAAAAAAAATAATCTGCAATCAAAGATACTTGTTCTAAGATGCCTATAAACCTATGTTAGTAGATTACATAATGATATTTCACCCAAAAAAGTTTATTTTAGCTTGAAACAGGGTCTTTCAGAAGAGAATAAAAGGAAAAGTCTAGGGAAGGAAGTAAATTTCTTAAAAATTCTTTTCCTGTATTTCCATTATAGAATGGGAATATTATATTGTAGTATGCTCTCTGCAGCCTCAGGACTTAGAGACACAGAAATATTTGAAAACTACTTTCTACTGTCATAAAAATAGGCTGTAATTTACAGAGTACTTCCCCCCGAGTAGCACTGTGCTCCTGTAAACCTGCCCAGCAGAATTTAGTTGCAGTTGTAACACTGGAACATTTTGGGACACATCTCTCCTCTAGGATAAACATCTAAAATGTCAGTGTCAGGCAGGTACCAGAAGCTGTAACCCTAATGCCAAAGGGAAAAGCAGTCATGATAGATCCCTGGTAAATAAAAAGCAGCATGTACAAGAGAGGTTGTGAATTACTGAACGAGGTCCGTGCAGCCATCTCACACAGCATGTGCCTTAATAACAGTTTGTCCTTTACTTTTTTTTTTTGAGGATTGCAGATTAAAATCTTATTAGTATGATAATCAGAGCTGTACAGACATTTATACAATGGAACAGCTGCATTTTTGTTCAGAACTTCATTTACATCTCTCTGAATAAATGATAGCTTCAACTTTTATTTTCTAAGGTTGAAAAATATGTGCATATGTTTGGGGTTTTCTATTAGCTTTTGCCCCAAAAGCTCTGTTCCTTTTCTGCTTGATTATGCAAAAATACCAAAGAATTTCTTCAAGCTTTAAATTTCTGTACATCTCTTGTATCGTGAATTGTTTTACCACGCAAAAACAAAAAGGATTTGATTCAGAATTTGTTCCTGGAGTCTGGAGGGACACTCTCAACCTTGTATGTAGGGCATTAGTTAAGCAATTTACACTAGTATCAGTAGGTGTGGCACACCTACAGCTCTCCACATCAATTTCGTATTATTACCATGTCAATAAAGCTAAATCATTGCTCTAAATGGAGCCGTGAATTGGGCAGAAAGTTCACTAGGAACGCAATAAAGCCTACAACAACAAGATGTACAATGCCTAAAAAAAGTGCTATTTAAGGTTAAAATAGAATAATAAAATCAGACTGCAATGTCAGCTATGATAAAACGTTAGTACTGAAACAGAGGAGCTACTT
This sequence comes from Cariama cristata, assembly GCF_000690535.1. NCBI lineage: Eukaryota > Metazoa > Chordata > Aves > Cariamiformes > Cariamidae > Cariama > Cariama cristata. The sequence continues at coordinate 288,670 of NW_009612947.1, read as the reverse complement.
TACACCATTTACTTGAATAGAAATTATCTTTGAACGACAGGTGAGATTTTTACCCAAACTGATGGATTTTATGCATTTTACTGTTTCACAGAAGTTTTTCTATTAGCCATTAATATGAAATGCAAACAGCTCTTCATGCATCTGAATCTTCTCCTTTTTATTCTCATTTGATGATGTAGAGAGGACAGGAGCCTGGTAAAAATATCCACACATACATGAAAAAGAGAAATAAAGAAAAATGTGAGATAATTTGCAAAAGCAGGTCAGTGGCAGAATCTGGGAACAATGTTTCAGTCTCTTGGCTTTCATTGCAGTTCTCCATTAGGGACCAAGGTGACCTTGCAAAGCTAGAATTAAGACTTTCAATTATAACAATCTTGTATGAACTGATGAATATGCTCAATTATACTGCAGGAAATATTTTTGCCTACCAATAGGCGAAAGTGGTTTTTTTTCCTCATGTGGGAAACATTCAGCTTTCAGATCAGCATGATTTCTTGTCTTCTAAGGAGATACTGGAGTAGGTCTAAGAGTAAATTTCGCCTTCTCTGCCATGTATTTCAGTCGATCAGCCAGCCTAGTACAGCTGCCTTTGTCCTCCAAAAACTACCCAGAAGTGAAAAATGTCTCACTATATAGTGGCATGTTTTTTGCACTTTTGAAAGATGAACAAATTGTTCCTTCATGGTTCTTTACTTTAAGGTCTGTACGCATATGACCACATCTTCCTTCCTCCACAAAGCAGGAAAATACATTCACTCCGCCTGCGATGAGATCAGCAATAAACTAGGTGACAAATAATTTCACGCGTAATTGTACATTCTGTGTTACTCAGTATCAGTTTGAGGCCATATTGCTGTTCACCTTAGCGGGGTTGGTACTGACTGACAATATTAGAAAATAACAACATTTTAAATGTAATCTCCGATACAAACACTGCACAGCTATTTAAAGTTAAAAAGAGAATTCATTAGCCTGTGGGATCAGGAATTCAAAGCTGAAGGACTAATAAAAATCTAACTAGATGATAGTCGCAGAAATGACAGGCTTTTTCACATTTATGTAATGAAATGCTCTTAGACCAGAATGGACTGTTCTTACAGCTTGTCCTCCAGCAGTTACAAAGAGCACATCTGTGCGGTTGCAATTGGTGCTCCTGCTAGTAGATAGCTGAGGGATCAATATGAAACCTCTTTTTTTTGTGTTTTTTTTTTTTTTTTCCTTTCTCCCCTACCCCCCCCCCTCAGTAATTTAAGATTAACCAAACTAAGAGAAACATAGTAACTCTAGAAAAAAGTTTTAAATAAAAACTCTAGGTTTGTATGTATGTGCATTTTGCTTTTATGAAAGGCTGTCTTTATGAATGTGCATTCAAACGTGAAATGTAAACGAGCAGAATTTCAGAAATAGGTGTACCTATTCGTAGAGGTCATTTTAAATAAAACAGAATGGGAATGCTTATCCTGTTAAGCATTCTCTGTGATCTCAGCACTAAATTACCCTAAGGACTGCAAGCATCAGCATTATTGCAATGTTCTGCAAGTATTTTTCTGTCAGCGTAGGAAGTTTAACAAACAAAGTAATATTAATTTTCTAAATTTTCCCAAACATTTCACATGCTAAAAGTTGGACAAATAGAAAATGTCAGCAACTAAGTGCTACCTCTTAGGTAGCAAAACTAAAAAAGGGAGATATTTTTCACAAATCTGGGCTCTATCCACACAATAAAAACCTCACCTCCACAAATGACATCAGCTACACAGAGAAACCAAGGAGAAACATAACTAACAAGGAACACTGAATAATTCAAGACATCTTTCATACACCACTGCAAGGTTCACAGAACAGCAAGGGGAACGCCTCAATTACTGATATGCTTTCCCCTTCAGGGAGCAGTGAAAGTAAACTTTCACCATTAGTGCAGTAGAATATCACTTTAATAAATTTATTTTAGTAGCACTTAATACAAGTCCTTAGCTACAAACAAGAATGGAGTAAAAAGGCAAGGTGGGGAAATAGGCTCTTAGCTCAAAGAGACAACTGTAGCAAGGCAGCCTTCAGATAGAGGTGAGTTTTCTTCACAAGGTTATTAGGAAATTTCCCATGTCTCCTCCCAGTTATCCAGAGACAATGAATTCTGATAGAATTACAATTTAAATCTCAATTTATGACATTTCTTTTTTTGGACGCAGGTTATTTAATGCAAAGGTAAGTATATAAGGCATTATAGAAGGTAGTATTTTTGAGCGTGAAGGATGTAGAGGGGGTTCAATACAGTGGGAGGGAAAAAACGTAGTAATTTCTGCTTACCAGTCTTCACCAGATTTCAAGTCTAACGCACACAGACACCAAACCATAACAAAGTCCGTTCACTTTTTCCTTTCCAGCTATGTATTACAGGATGTTTGGGAGAGATCAGAACATGAGTAAAAAGGAGAAAGTCTCTTAGGAACACATACTCCTGGTGGAAATATGTTCAGTTCATACATCTCCCTGGGTTCAAACGATACCTCATCTACTGTATTTGAGGCATCTGGCCCAGTCCTGTAAATTGTTTACCTCCTCATTTGTTCTCAATAGCAAAAATTATAAACACCAAACCCAAGCTGGAACTGTTCTAGGTTAGATAATGTTCTATCACATACTAAAAAACAGTAACCCATTTGTTAAAAAAGAATCCTAAACTACTTCAAGTATCCATTTTTTTATTAAACCTGAGCATATAAACACTTCTGAATGAATTAAAAGTGAATAAGAACACTTGAAAACCACTCCTGTGATTCATTTATATTTTAAAGTTCACCTGAGAGTATTTTACAGTTGAATACTTTTCAATTGTCTCCTATGATCTCTATTCAATATATTTGTCATAGAAACACAGCATTCCTCAGGTAAAATGAAGAGCCTCGACAGCTTGTGCTATCCATTTATGGAAAAGATAATTTTAAAAATTATTTCATAATTTAAGATTAGACTTCCGACTCTTCTTCTGATATTTCACCAAGTGGTTTGGACAAGAGTCACAGTCTAAAACCCTAGCTCACAAATCAGTGAAAATTTAGATATTGACAAGAAGTTCTGAAAAACACTACTTTCAGAAGTCTTAACCATGCCAGAAACAGAAATAGGTAGCCAAAAAATATACCATTTAAAAATATTCCAGGTCTCTCAGAGGAGAAAGGGGGAGACATCACAGGACTCTGATAAACAAATGATAAGTGCAGTCAGGAAGGTAACCTTCAGCACACAGAAATGTTATGATGTACTAACTTAAGAACCACTCTCCCTGGTTTTGCTGCATGGACTAGACACCACGGTAAATATATTTCCAATCCCAACATACAAAGCCACGCTTAGAGAATTATATTGTAATGATTTGGGGAGTTCTTATGAGATCAGGTACCATCAAGAATCAACAGGAAAATATACTAAGCAAACATAAGGCAAACCACTTATTTAGGTGGCGTACCAAACGCTTATTTAGGTGGTGTACCAACTATCAAAAAGTCATATTCCTCTAATAATGCTAATAAACTGTCAGGTATAATTTTTTTTCCTTAAGTTCTGTTTCGATAACAAAAACAAAATTAAAAAAACCCTCACCAGGTATTTCCAGTTGTGCTGCCTAGTTGTAGGACATCAATTCCATCATTAAATTCTCCTATAATTTACCATCTGTAAGTGGGATCGCACTTAAAAGAAAGTTAAGTTAGAAACCAAGGACTGTAACGACAAATTTCAGAACCGCAACTTTTCTTCTGAATGACATTCTGAAAGGAATCCAAAAATAAGGAAAGGTTAAAATGGAGCTATATTACAATGAAACTTCATAGGTAATTTGAAACTATGCAATGCTCAAAACAGATTTTATAAGATAGTGTTTTGCAGATATGGTAGTGACCTTCCCCTGTGCCAGGCCAGGAAGGAGAGTTATACACTATATACAGTCCCACACTATGTCATTAGGACACAAAATTTCCAGCAGTAGTCAAAGGTTCCCTTCAGACTCAATGGCTGGGACAAAAAAGTACGGCAACACACCAGCAGAGACTATGGAATATCCCAGTCAACAAGTTGATACCTCATTACCTGAACAGTTTACCACATAGTCATTACCCTCAATATAAGAACAGTTTGGGAAATGCAGGTTGTCGGTCATATGAATCTATTTTGAACCATGAAAAACTAAGCTGCTTGTCTAGATGCTGTAATGAAAGTACTTTATAAAAACCTTTGCAATGCCTTTTTTTTTTTTCCTGTCTAACAATGGGAAGAAAAAGAACAAAACAATGTAAACTAAGACAATCCATAGATTAACAAATATTCCAGTGTATTCAGTATACTATTTTAATGGGGTTTGCTTTCAGCTTTTATATCTTCCACACAGCTACAGTATGGAGAGATTTAGAGATATAATTTCATATACTACTTCCCCTTACTATAGTCTGAATAATTTAGTATGTTTATACTTTAGGGAAAAAAAAAACAGTAAAAATTATGTTTCTTCTTATGCAGCATTCATCCTTCCTTTTCAATTTCCATATTTATTCCATTACCATGCATAAAAAGTTTGCTTTAACTTAACAAGTCCAGCCTTATGCTAAAAATTTGATCTCCATTCTCGATGCCCACATAATTCTCAGGAAAGCCTTTGTGATCTTGAAGTCAACAGTGCGTACTTTGAGCTGTCTTGTTGGCTACTACCAACACAGAGATCTTGAAATAAGAAACTGGCTTGCAGTGGGACTAATTCACAACTGAGAGTACAATTAAGGATTTTCCCTTATAATAGTACAGCTGACTGTACAACTGAGCATTTAAGAATTCAGGATCTAATACTGACTTAAACTTCGTATGCATTAAAGCATTACTTTTATTTAATGGTCACATGATATTTCTTAAAATTTATATGTGTTTTAAATGAATTAATTCAAGTTTACATAGTATTTTGAAGTACTTTGTATCAGATACCTTATGGGAGTCATCTGTACGAAAAGTACTCCATGATCATGGAACATATAATACTTGATCTTTTTAACAAAGATTAATAAGAAAGGCAGTTATCAGTAGATACATCAGGCAAGTCAGTCATTGCTAGAAGAGCACCTAAAAAGAAGTAGGTTTCAGCTTACCAATGAACTGCTTGGTAGAACAATGTGGATTGAGGACCAAATTTTTCAACTCAAAAGTGAGAACTGGTTTTATCCATATAAGATAAATGCAATTCCTCACATGCTTAATTTTTTTTCTTCAAATTAATTGCCAAAAGATACCATTTTATAGAAACAGAAAAATATGTGAAAAATGCCGTTAGTGAAAAATCTCCTGAAGAATCACATTTAAATACAGAAGAACTAGGAGAAGTCTAAAAGGTAGAGCTCTGTTTTCTCTAAAAGCTAAACATGATCACAAATGAATATAAAACTATTTAATTAGACATTTCAGGAGTTTATAAAAAGAAAAGGGAATTCCACATCACTAACTTTACTTAGTAAATAAATAAAATCACTAGATAGTAACAGTCAAATATTTAGAAAAAAACCCAGATCATCACTGGAACAAATTCTAGTGTTTCCACTGTTGTTGATTCTGTCATTTATACTGTGCTTACAAGATAAGCCATTGACAAGCTGAAAACTATATATTAGCCTTTTTGAGACAGGAGAGCATAACTTATTTATTTATTTATAAAATCATAATGACAATAAATCCTTAATTTAATACTGCAGTTGTGCTGCTCAGGAAGTCTTCCAGATGGTCATTTAGTAAGTATAACCTAACTTTTCACTGAAGCATTTAAAGATGTTATTTTTAGTAAAGATCAGCTTCTTTGTGCTAATTAGCTCTTGAAAAGCTTCTACAGAAGTAGAAACCCTTTATTATCAAGTACCAAGTGCGCATCAGCTTTTTTCATCTCCGTCACATGCTGATGACAATTCAAAATAAGGAAAAAGGAAATAAGATACAATAAAGGAGATGGGGCATGAGAGGGTCTTGGCATGTGATTAGTTTTTTATATAAAAGTACGGTCAAGAACATGGTTTTGTTGATTACCTGTAATATACATTGTTTAAAATGTACTGTAATAGTTATTATAACTTATCTGTAGTGACTATGTAATGCCATACACTTTTTTCTTCTTCTTCAATAAAAGAAAAAACATAGGGAAAAACTGTTGAGAGTTAAACAAGACAGCAAAAGAAACCCTCTGGATGTACCATTTTTATTATGCAAGTTAAAAAATAGCAACCTCTAACATAAAAAGTAGACTGCTACATAGGCATCCTAGAATTTATATTCCTATTTTATGTTCTCCCAGGACAAAAAAAAAAAAATATGCTGATTCCAAAACCTTTGACAAAAGTGGAGTATAGGAATTAATATTAATCACTTGTTTTGGTATTAGCAAGCCTGCTGTTTGTGCTGGCTTTTGTGATATGCATATAAGGTCTCCAGGAAACCACAGTATATTATCCACACAGGAAACCAGTCTTAAGTAGGCATGAGTCTGCCTACAAATGATTAACGTATATCACACATGTGAATGAGCAGCTAAATTCTGACAGATACAATTAAAATCAATAGTCCAGTCATAAATAACTCACTGAGATGTGGAATACATTTTGCATAAAATACAGATGCCTAGCTCACTGCTAATCATGATTCCTGTTTCTGAACTGCTGAAGAAGCACTGAATACAGTGGCTGAGGTTTATGACCCTACTCAGTCTGAAATTCAAAATCTAATTTTTTCTGAATTCATCTACTGTGGATACTATAGGACATGCAGCATCGTATTCAAGATGTCCATATGCATTTTTTACACATTTTCTATTGGCATTTTGACTTTCTGCCAACCAGTTGCTGGGTTTTCCTTGCCTAATTTTAGGAAAAGACAGCTGAGAAAACTACTGACATAAGGTTTGATCCCCAGGAAATCCAGAGTTTGCAAGATTGTTCCCATTATTCACCACAAAGATCTACTACCACACATATGCTGGGACTAGTCATACAGGCATTTAAAAGTACTGTCTGCGATTTTATAGAAGGCTTCAGAAAGGAAACCTTCGTGAAAGGTGGAAGTTTGCTCAGCAGGTATGCTGTCAAGTGCTACAGAGGAGCACAGTGTTCCCTACAGCAGTCTCATCTTTGCGAGGGAAGAAAAGAAGCAAAAGAGGACTAGATGTGTACAGCAGGACCTGGACAGATTTCAGCTAATTTTAATTGCCTGTGTTAGAAGCCTAGTCAACTTTGTCTCTCCATATGGTGAATAAAGCACTTCCAGGGAGCAATTCAGCATATGTAAATATGAATCACACCTGAATGTAACCTTCTCCACCGACTGGGGCAATGTGACTGTGCTCCTACCTTGGGGCTGAGCAAGGTGAAACCAGACCTAAGAATATGCTGCTGTCCATAGCTAAACATTAAACTATGCACATCTTACCAAACCAATGTGCATGCATACAACATTTTTCTCCTGTGACCATAGACTAATTACCCCTAACTAGTTAAATAAACTATAGCTATTTATGACATGAAGGTGTTTTTACCCTAGTACATATTCCATCCATCAGTAATCACTCACAGCTGCAGGTGTAGAGTCATCCAACAGATCATGAGAACCCACAGTACAAGAAGTGTGCACAAAAAGACAACTTCTAGCTGTGAAAAGCTGGCAGTCTAGACTGCAACTCAGAAGTGAAAGGAGAAATAGAAGGGGAGAACCTGGACAGCAGGTTGGAACAAAAAAATTTATGTCCTCATTCATCAATTGCCTCTGCAGTGTACATCAAGTTTATGAACACAAGTTTTGAGCTTCTTGAGTTCTGTGCCAAAATCACACACACAGAGAAATGTATATTTTGCAAAATTTTTATTACACAGATTATATAGGGGTGCCTATGTATAGAATAATTTAATGTGACTAATGTTTTCAAATATCCTTAGTGCCTTACTCTGGGCAAACAACAGGTTAAGTCCTTCAGCACACGTTGGGCTTTGTCATTTCATATCTATGAGCACATATTCAGTGCATGTTGACAACTATTTCCCAGATTAAATTCACTGAAGTCTGTTTGTTAAACTCAGTAACTAAGTATGGTAAGGCTCATAACTAAGTGGATTATTATTTTTTTAATGAGATCTTTACAGGGTAATTGAATTTAACAAGAAACTCAAATAAAAAAAGAACATGAATGAGATTTTAATATTTTTATATATTATTATTAAGTGTGAGTTTTCTTGTTATGAATCCACATTACAATAGTTGGCTTAGTAAATAGTAATACCGTATCAAATTAGTTTAGACTTGGATTTTTTTAATTAAGATTTATTCTGAGTCCCATGTGGTTCAGCTCTTGTTGTCTGAGAGTTGGGAAAATTTATATTTCACCAGGTGGGTTTTTGGGTTTTTTTAAAAGAAAAAGTCTTAAACATTTATGTGAAATTTTGATCATTCAGGACAGAAGTAATTCTAAATTACTGACTGATTTCCTATTATCTGCTTTGCAAAAAGAAAGCTTAAATTGTGACAGTATGAATAAAATCATGAGTGAAGATCTATGACATTGATTTATTTTTATCTCTGTATGATAATTTATGAAAAATATGCCTGAACATTAAAGAGCACCATCCAATGGTAACTATCTTTAACATATTTGAAGTGCTGTAGTATCAATTAAACAAATAGGTTTTGCTCACAACTTCACTCTATAAGAATATTCATCTATATATTTATGATTTGGTACTGGTGATAATGCTCCTCTTATTAGCAATTACAGGAAACAGCTTGATGCCAAGTCTTCCTTATTAAATCTTGATTAATCACAATAACCCAGCAGTATTCATCTTACCATATTTTTAATGTGTTTCAAGACTGCATGAAGATCCTCCTATTTGCAAAACCAAAATCCCTGCTACGTATAAGATGAAACATGGTTTCAAGAACAACAACAAAAGAATCTAGGCAGACTGGCAAGACAAAAAGCACAGGAAGCTTGGGACAGCTTCTGTTAATCTCTGCAGTAATTCAGTGAAAAGTTACTATGTACCATGGTGGAAGACACATAACAACTATCAGAGAGAGGGAAAGATGCATAAAGGTTCACAGATTCACAAAGTGCTACTAGAAAAAGATTCTCCAAATAGTGTTTATAAAGCAGATTGTCATCATACAAGAAGCCAAACAAAAAAAGTTGCAACCACTCATTCCACTTCCTTTTCACATCAGAGTACAGCTCTTAAATCTGACCTAGCCTGACCTGCTCCAGTAGGGATTAAATCTTTTGGCTTTTATTTTTGTAATGCAAAATATGTTGTCAAAGACATCAAAGGATCTATCTTTCTGAAAAGTCAATATTTCAGCATTTCAGGATAACACCCTAAAAAGCAGATACTTAAGATTTTTACTCCATTTTGAAGCTACCAGTTAAGGTTATCAAAAGAATTTTACAGTGTTATTGCCTCAGTCCCATAAAATCAGAACTGGATGACTGAGTGGAATGATCAAACTATTATTACCAATCTCTTCTCCCTGGGATCCAGTGACAGGACACTTGGGAATGGTTCAAAGCTGTGCCAGGGGAGGTTTAGACTAGACATTAGGAAGCATTTCTTTACCGAGATGGTGCTCAGACCCTGGAACAGGTTTCCTAGAGGGTGGGCGATGCCCCAAGCCTGTCTAGTATTCAAGAGAGATTTGGACAATGCCCTTAACAACATGCTTTAACGTTTGGTCAGCCCTTAAGTGGTCAGGCAGTTTGTCTAGATGATCCCTGTAGGTAAACTTCCAAGTGAAATATTCTATTCTATTTTTGAATGGTGCTAAATTATTCTATAAGAAAATATCAATAGGCAGTCAATATCCTATATGTTCTGGATAACATTTCAGAAACGTGGTTTCTCAGTACTGGAACACAACTAAAGTGTAAAGAAATTCCCCAGACTTCATTTTTTAGGATACGGACAGGCCTAAGTATTACCTAGCTATCAAAGTTCTCCTTTAGAAATAATTTCTTACTTATGTTGTGCACAGAAGAGGAAGTCTTGTCAGCAAACAGGTACTGTTGGAGCCTGGGGGTCTGAAGCTAGCAGCATGCCAGATTTGGTCAGACTGATTTGTCCTCATCAACTGACTCCGCTTGCAGAGCTGCGTAAGTGTGCACTGTTCACTACTTAATTGCATGGCATCCTGCTACTCAATACAGCTGGCTCCAGAGCAATCCCATCTGTCCAAACACATTTTTTCAAAAATGGAGTTTTGTTCCAAGACAAAATGAAACACAAGTTTTGTGAATTGTGGAGAGATTCTCACAGCAACTACAGCATGATGTCACTTGACAATGCTTCCGACAACAAAGCAGTAGCCTGAATAAATTATTTTTGAATATTAATTTTTTTACTGATTTTTTTTCTTTAATCAAAACTATTACCAGGAGATAATGGAAAAGTGGTTTGCTGAAGACACTTGCAAATCAGAATACAGAACTAGTTGAAACACATGGCAGTTTACAGTCAGTATAACTTTGTTTATGAAGCACTTTGCTAACATGGTAAACGGTCACATTGAAAGTATAGCTGCTTTTTTAATCACAGTCTCTAGTGACAAACAAGCTGTAAAATAACCAACCATCAAAGACCCTTCCCCAAGCTAGTGACCTCACGTGACTAAGGCAGGCCAGCCTCTATTGCCAGAAGTATTCATGGGGATATCTTTGCAATGGTCTGTTTTGTTCTTTAATAGCCCAATCTAAATGAATAGTTACCCATCAGCATTTCAGTAAACTGGGTGCAACTTTTGGCACAGGCTCAGCTGAAGGTTTATGTTCTGGGTTCATAACAAGATCACTTAGCCTCTCTACCACACTTTTTTCCATTAAATGATGAGCAAAGCTAGTCCAAAGCACCTAAATCTACTCAGAAAACCAAGGGGAAAGGGGAACAACCAAGAAAGTCATGTAACGATTGAAAATGATCTTTCACTCACTGGGGATTCTGATTATATCATATATGATGAACTACGATTTAATCATGTAATTCTGTTATCCGTAACTCCTGAAAATTACTTATCATTACTTATAATTTAACTAAAGTATATATTTTTCTCCTTAGGACTACAAGTTTCTCTTTAGACATATTTTAAATATTTAGGAAGACAAATATTAATGAGTAATGAAAAAGATATAACTAGTGTCATAATCTGAAAAAAACAAAGTAAGCATTTTAAAGCAAGAATTGACAGGTTCTTTACTTGTAATTGCATATGGAGGGACCAAAAACCAGCACCCTGCTGTGTATTCTCAGCATCTCACTTTCCTCTCTGACACATTTGATGTGGCTCTTCCCAGGTTGGGAGTTCCAACCCCTTCATTTTGCTGATCTTACTTTTGCTCAGGTTACTGACAACCTCCTACACTATAAATGTAAGGACATTTACAGTGTATCTATCTTTACTCTCAGAAATGTTTTCATGTATTTCTATCCTACCTTACAGATTTCCAGTCTCCCTCGGTGAGAGGGAAACTGCCTTTGCCACTTCTGTGGCACTTCTTGCTCTTTCTCCCTCTTTTCTGTGTAATCTCCCTTGGTTGTAATTTGCCCTTTCCTGTTCTTTTGGTCGGCATCTATAGAGAGCTTTTTTTGTCATCTTCTTAGGTCCTAATCTATTTAATTGCATTTAACTGGCATGATTCCAAAGTTGAACTCAATATTCCTGTTTCTAACTCCTGTTTTTTACTTTACTCCTTTTAATTCAGCTCTTGCAGGAGCCAGAAATATTACTTGTAAAGAAAGCATTTCACCATGCAACCCACTTTGTGCTGTCTAAACACTCTTCTTCCATAACAGGGGAGACTATCTGCCCAATTGACAGTCATACTTTACATCCCTGAACACAATGCCTTCTCATACCGAAGAAGGAAAATTTAAAAACCAAATTCCACATGCAAAGAAGCAATCAAGTGAGTTTGATTCTGTGTTCTCTTCCTCCCTCTCTTGTCAGCTTCTCATTCAATTCCAGTTCTTCATCATCTTTAACACATGAGATTTTTAGGGAAAAAACCACTTGTGAGTGGATTTTCTTGCCCTGATTACTGATAACATTTCATCTTCCTTCACATCATCCATTCAAACTCTTCAGATTCAACAGCCTGTTGGAAACTGGTGCCTACACTACAAAGCCAAAAGTCATCCAATTCAGCCTGTTACATGAAATAATATCTTCAAGTTGGAGACAACTAAAACAACTGTAATAAGTGGTCCCTAAAATTCCTGATAAAGTCAGAATCTGATCCAGAAATTGGGCTAATTGATTAATTGATTGAAAAATATTATCAACTCTGTCTTTTTGAGGGAAAGTAGGTGTTTTAATCAGGGCCAATGAACTGTCAGAACGGAGAGTTTCATTAGCAGGA